>NC_043748.1:22719507-22977233 GCF_902148845.1 Salarias fasciatus | reverse complement strand
AGCAGGCGCCCCTGACGGCGCGCTGGCCCCGCCCTGCAGCCTGACTTCCTGTTGAAGCGAGGAGACGGACTGTGCTCTGAGCTGATTGGCCGGTCTGCCGGCTCACCCTGGACGAAGACGAAGCAGGAAATCAAACATGGTCCGTCTGCGGCGAAACCTATCAGCCACACCACACACACACACACACACACAACACGCTCAGTCTTGTATTTCTATCCTTGTGGGGACCGTCCATTGACTCCCATTCATGTCTAGCCCCTAACCCTGACCCTTACCCTAACCCTAACCCACACCACAACAAAGACTAACCCTAAAGAAATGTTTTTGCACTTTTACTTTTTTCAGTAACAACAACATGGTCAAGAAAACACTGTTTCTCCTACTTAGGACCGGAAAAAGGTCCCCACAAGGCACGTCGTTCCACATTTTGCTACCCTTGTGGGGACATTTGGCCCCAACAAGGATAGAAATACGAGAACGCACACACACACAATGCACAAACAACAAGCTGAATCCGTCTCTGACTCTCCTCCCGTCATTTATAAGGACATGTCAGTGAAGCGTTGTCGTAGTGACGGTGAGGGCGGCGCCCGGCGGCCGCGGCGGCGTGGCGCTGTGGGATCTATATCCACGCCTTCCTGTCAGCGCCTCCATCTTCCTGCAGCTCCGGAGATTAATCTGAAACCTCGGCTCAACGCCATCGCTCACCGCCTGCTTACTGCCGCCGCTTCCCAGCAGACTGAAAGATGGCGTCTGACCGGCGGCTGACCTGTGTGTGTGTGTGTGTGTGTGTGTGTGTGTGTGTGTGTGTGTGTGTGTGTGTGTGTGTGTGTGTGTGTGTGTGTGTGTGTTTCCCGGCAGACGGACGACGCGGCGCCGACAGACTCCTCCCACTCCGACTCGTCCGAGAAGCAGCAGCCCAAACGGCTCCACGTCTCCAACATCCCGTTCCGCTTCCGAGACCCCGACCTGCGGCAGATGTTCGGGGTGAGTCAGCTGATCAGCAGGTTCCTGAAGAGTGATCAGGAAGTGAGCGGGGCAGCAGCGCCTCACTGTGGCGAGCGGCTGCAGAGCAGGAAGCTCTTGGTCTGGACCAGGAAGTGGAGGTTTCCTCAGCCGGTGTAACGGGGGCTGCAGCGTAGGGGTGGGCGATATGGCAAAAATGTCATGTCACGATTTTTTAAAATCAATATCACGATCACGATTTTATCACAATTCTTTTTTACATTGTCTTTTCTAGACTAATTTGCAAGTTTGATCATTTTTTCCCCAATGTTAGACATATAAAACATATAAAATGTATTTAAACATGTAAAACCCTAAAAGAAAAAAAAAGACAATTTAAGCTAAAGAAACTGGCTTTAATTTAAATAGTACAGGTTTTTTTTCTAATCAAAATGTGCAATGAACCCAAACATTGATTGATTGATTGATTGATTTTATTTGTTTCATTCTTTTTCAAAGAAAGAAATTAAAAGGAACAGAAAGAAGTGAGACTTATGATGTCTGCTCCTATCATAAACATAAAAAGTCATGAACAGCAACAGAGTGCACTTTTGTAACACAAAAACTAAACACACCAAATAGATTATTGAAAAGGGTCAATAAAAATGCAAACTTAGCTGGTTACCTCTTAAAGGGCAACAATTTAGAACAAAAACAATTTAACTTTAATATCTATAACCTGAGTGAATAATACAGCTGCTTGAGAACGATTTTTTGTTCAGAGATCTAAGCTTTTATCTCCTTTTAAAAATGAGGTAAAAGATAATGAACAATAAAGTACACTTCTGTAACACAAAAAACTAAACATATCAAATAGCTTTTTAGCAGTTTTAATAGGATATAGTTTTAATAGTTGCGCTATATGACCACTAGAGGGCTCTGTCTCCATTGAAATACAGCCCCTCATCATCCCATTAAACCAAAGACTGTTCCACTAGTTATCAGACTAAAGGGTCAGTTTCAGCTGTTAACTTGATGGTTTGTTCACTAAGTGTCTTTTCACATTTCTGTGATTTGTTGTATATAAAATCCCTCATGCTAGCTTGTGAACTGCTAGCGGTAGCTCGCTAGCTAGCGTTAGCCTCGGCGCTAGCTTCAGCGTCTCTCCCTCCAGCTTGTTGGGGTGTTTCTATGGCGGCTGGTCTCTTGTAGATCCCGTACTGCTGCTGTAACCCAGCTCTGCCTGACACAGCCTCCACCCAGCCTCCACCCAGCAGCAGCTCCAGTCAGAGACGCTCCACAGCGCTCCGCTCGCTGTTAGCTGCCTTTGCGTCCTGAACGCAGCACCGGCTGTGGCTGCGTTTTTTTTTTTTTCATCATTGCTAATGTTGCTCCACATGTATCTAGTATGTATGTGGATCACTGCACTCGAGGGAATATTTAGTTAATATTATCTGAAGCTTTCAGGTAACATCATCACTCCAAAAAATATTATATAGGGGAGAGTGGGGTAAGTTAGTGCCAATTTTTACTTAAAGTGCCTTTTACACAAGGGGATAACAGGAATGCCTGCAACTAAAATATGTTCATACAGTTTAGGATGTTGTGCATCCCTGGGAGCAATCACTTTGGATCTTAAATAAACTGTGTGAGAAATATAGCTTTGGAAAAAAAGTGGTTTTGTGGCACAACTTACCCCAAGTGCGGGGTAAATTGTGCCATTAGTCAGAATACACTGGGGTAAATTGTGCCACTGATAACTGAAGTAAAAAAGGTAATTTTAAAATCAAAAATTTAGTGTTTTGTAATGTTTTTTGTATTTTTCATATGGACCAACTGTGTCTGAAATAAAGTTGACATAAAAATGATAATGCTAGATAAAAACAAGACAAATTAAATACAAAAGTACTTGTTTAATGCTTATTTAAAGTTTTAACATAATCAAAGGCCAATTTGCTTCAACAAGGCCTCGTGCCACATGAACCCATGCTAAGAACAAAATAAAAAATGAGCACCTGACTGCATCTGCATCTGAATATCTTCACAGATTCGACCTACTGGACGTTCCACTTGTCAGTGCTGCAGTGGAATATGAGCTTGCGTTCCCTTCTGGTTCTGTCACCATGCTTTTATGGTGTGGGAAATTTTTTAAGCACATCACATCAAGGGATGACTCCTTCATCATTCTCTCTAAATGTTAAGATGGACTTTCCATCAACAGGCCTCATAACTTTGCTTCAGAAACTTTAAAAAGTTGGAACCCTGTCTCTCTTCCTTTTGTATCTGCGTGACATGATGGATTTAGATCTGAAATTAAGTATGACACATAGTTTTAGTGATCAAATGGAAGAATAAGATGTACAATAACAGTAAAATACAATCTCCTCCTCCTCTCCTCCTCCTATCCTCCTCCTCCTCTCCTCCCCCTCTCCACCTCCCCCTCTCCTCCTCCTCCTCCTCCCCCTCTCCTCCTCCTCTCCTCCTCCTCCTCTCCTCTCCTCTCCTCCTCCCCCTCTCCTCCTCCTCCTCTCCTCCTCCTCTCCTCCTCCTATCCTCCTCCTCCTCTCCTGCAGCACTTTGGGAAGATTCTAGACGTGGAGATCATCTTTAATGAACGAGGATCTAAGGTGAGTCACCTGCTGCTTCCTCCTCCTCCTTCTTCTTCTTCTTCTGTTTCCTGATGGCGGCGTCGGCCTGGGAGGTGGGTCCAGGCATTAGCATTAGCAGAAGGCCTTAGCATTAGCAGGAGGCATTAGCACAAACAGGTGGTGTTAGCATTAGCAGGTGACATTAGCAATAGCCAGTGACATTAGCTTTAGCAGCAGGCGTCGGTTCCTCAGCTGGATCCCGTTTCCTTAGCAGACTTGTGGTTTTTGGTGTTTTCGTTCCAGAAAAGTTTCACTTTTTCAGTTTGAAGATGGCGTCTGTTTCCATGGAAACGGAAGAAACAGTAAAAAGCAGCTGTAGTTCTCCTGCTGTTCCATTAGGTGGTGCTGTTGCTAGTTTTAGTAAAGGAACCACAGACAAGATTCAGGCCGATGCACGCTGGCTGCGGTCCGTCTCCGGTCCGGAATCACCGCAGCTCTGTGATTCACCCCCCGCGGTGCCTCTGCAGTCCGCTGGAGGAGGTCGCCAGATCTGTCGCTGTCCCCCGCAAACAATATGAAACCCATTAAACTCAATAGAAAGCAGCCCAAAACCGCCATCTGGGTTGAAAATGCCTGTTAAAACTGTATTTGTATATTAAAGAACTCGTCATTAACACATAATCATGTCATCAACCCGTCAGACGTGTTAAAAAAGAAGCTTGATTTGGCAGAAACCCGCCGAATCTGGCAGCACAGAGCCGCTCCGGTCAGAGAGCCGTTTGAGTCGTTTGACTTCCTGCAGTGACGAAGTACAAAGCCGTTCTTCTAAAGCGCATCATGACTGCATCACGCTGTTTGTTCTGTTTTCTACCAGAAGAAGTAAAAAATTGATTATTAAAGCAGAACTATGCAACTTTTTTACCTCAATAAATGTTTTCAGAATCCCTGTGGGGGTAAACAAAGGCTTGTCACGGTGATTGCCCCCCCCCCCCCCCCGCCGGGTCCTGTCCTGGAAAACAGTACTTGCAACGTTCAGAGGAGCGACGCGACCGACTACATCCTGAGGAGGGAACCGGCTTTTACGGCGCTCAGACGGAGGACAGGGATAAAGCGCGTAAACAAACATGAAACCCTCGCTAGCGTTAGCAACGACCCACCCTCAGGTACTCACGGGTGTGGCAGACCCAAAACACAGAAGAAACCTTTAGTCCTGACGATGCGGAGAAAAGGAAACGTGGTCTCCCTCCCCTTTTATTTTGCCTTGTTTAGTGAATGGTCTGGAGGACACATTTACTGAAAAGAGGATGTCAGCCTGCTGACACTGGTGATCCTCAAACTGATTTCTACATTGAAACCTGATTAATTTTGTTGTATGCTGATGATACTGTTGTCATGTCCACAACTGATAGAGGGCTACAAAATGCTTTAAATTGTATTTGTGAATATTTTACAAAATTGAAATTAGAAGTGAACAGTGATAAAACTAAAGTAAGCGTGTTTGGGTACAGAGATGCAAACACCAAAAAGCTAAACTTTCTGTGTAACGGGCAGGAGCTTGAGGTTGTGCCATGTTTCAAATCCTTTGGAATCACATTCAATTATAACGGCTCATTTCAGACTGGAATCACAGAGCTTCACAAACAAGCGACCAGCGCTGTGTTTGCAGTCACTTCTCGGTGCAGGAGATATGAGTTCTCAGTAGATGTTGCACTAGAGCTGTTTGATAACTCAGTCTCTCCAGTTTTGCTGGATGCCTGTGAAGTCTGGGGTTCTGATCGAATAAAATAAATAGAAAAACTTCACCTCAGATTTCTAAAGTATATTCTCAAAGTAAAAATGAGCACCTGCACTAATATGGTGTACGGAGAGCTGGGTCGTTACCCACTGTCAGTATCGATTCAGAAGAGAATGATTGGATATTGGGGAATTTTAATAAATAGTGGGGAATCTAAACTCAGCCGGAAGATGTATAAGTTATTGTTCGACATCTTTAGTGGAGGTGAATACACATCTCCATGGTTACTGCAGGTGAAACAGATCCAGATGACTGTGGTCTCTCTTATGTCTGGAGAACACAGGAAATCTCCAATGATCACTGAGACTCACTCTGACAGACCAGTTTATACAAAAGTGGTCTGGAGAATGTAAAGACGTGTCTTCCTGTGATCTTTATGATGAATTTAAAATTGATTTAAAGTTGGAGAGATTTTTATTGTGTGAAAACACAGCCTACAGACAAGCTATATGTAATTTAAGAACTGGTAATAATAAGCTTTCAAAAATTTTGGGATGGTATGAAGGTATAGACACAATCCGGGTTTTGTAACCTCTGCAATGACAACAAAGTTGGTGATGAATTCATTTAATGTTTGTGTTGTACAGGAAAAGGTGTATAGAAAGCTAATTTCTATACAAGTCATCCCTCTATGTTTAAATGTACTGCACTCCTGCAAAATGAAAGTGTAAAAATAATTTGTAAACTGGACGCCTTTTTAAAAAACGTCCTCTCTTTGTTAAAGTAATGTACCTTGTTGTTTTGTTTCATTCATTCATTTCATTTCGTTTACTTACTGAACAGACTCTCGGTCCATATAAAAAAAAGAAGAAACAAAAACAAAACAAAGACAGACACACAGTTATAAAGGTACTGGTGCCCGTGCTTCCCCAGAGCCGACCCGTAACGGACAGCACTACAGCAGGGTCACCGGAGTCTGTATACGAGAGCTCTCACGCCGTGATTCCGCCGGACGCGACGCCAATTTTTCGTGCGATGAGATAACACACAAAGTCAATGTAATGACACGATTGTCGCTCAATCTTGAGCGGCGAGCGGCGGACGGCGGACGGCGAGCGTTTCCAGCGAAAAATCCACACGCCCGTCGACATGCACTGCCAGTCGGCCCCGCCCACCGCTCGCCGCTTCACCGCTCCACGCTCGTCACTCGAGTTGCATACAGAGGTGAGCAGTAGGTCTTAGACAGCTGAGATGCGGAGGACGTTTACGACAGTGAGCTTTCACAGGAGACCAGCAGGGGGAGCGCTACAGCAAAGCTTGCAGAGTTCTCCTTTAAGGCAAAAACACGACACAGGTTTTATTTTGAAGTCACTTATTTTGGAACACGTATCGCGTTTCCTTCCGGCGCCGACCTGCTTCTGCGTGCCGAACAATAGGATCCTGGAAAGATACTGGAGCTCCGCAAGCACTCCGGAGCCGGACCAGAGCCGGACCGGAGCCGGACCGGAGCCGGACCGGAGCCGGACCAGAGCCGGACCGCAGCCGGACCGCAGCCGGACCGGAGCCGGACCGGAGCAGGACCTCAGCCGGACCGGAGCCGGACCGCAGCCGGACCGCAGCCGGACCGCAGCCGGACCGCAGCCGGACCGGAGCCGGACCGGAGCCGGACTGCAGCCGGACCGCAGCCGGACCGCAGCCGGACCGCAGCCGGACCGGAGCCAGACTGCAGCCGGACCGGAGCCGCACCGTAACTGGACCGGAGCCGGACCGCAGCCGGACCGGAGCCGGACCGTAACTGAACCGGAGCCGGACCGCAACTGGACCGGAGCCAGACCGGAGCCGGACCGGAGCCGGACCGGAGCCGGACCGCAGCCGGACCGCAGCCGGACCGGAGCCGGACCGCAACTGGACCGGAGCCGGACCGCAGCCGGACCGGAGCCGGACCGCAGCCGGACCGGAGCCGGACCGGAGCCGGACTACAGCCAGACTACAGCCGGACCGCAGCCAGACCGCAGCCGGACCACAGCAGGACCACAGCCGGACCACAGCCGGACCACAGCCGGACCACAGCAGGACCACAGCAGGACCACAGCAGGACTACAGCCGGACCACAGCCGGACCACAGCCGGACCACAGCCGGACGCGGCCGGTGTGCAACACAGCATTGATTTTAATGACTACAGATTAGCTGCGGTGTCTGTTCCACAGCCGTTCCGCAGCCGGACCGCATCCAGTGTGCATCGGGGGTTACAATGGGAGAACAGGGACCAGGACCAGGAGCAGGACAATCTAGACAGGGACCAGGACCGGCACCAGGACCAGGATCAGAACCAGCAGAGCCTTCTCCTCAGATCACTGTTCTCCTCGGTTCTCCATTCATAAAGCAGGAATCCAGATGATTCCCATTCATACCTGGGAGGACACACACACACACACACACACACACACACACACACACACACACACACAGGAGATTAAGCACCGGATCACCCTGCCTCCTCCACCATAATAAGCATTTATTGTTTGCGATCTGCGGAGCCATTACCCATGATGCCTCTCTCCAGCGGCCGGTAATAAAGCGTCTCTTTCCGCTGAAGCTTCGCCATTTGGTCCAACATGTCCTCCTCTGGTGGGCTGATAGAGAAGAGTGTGTGTGTGTGTGTGTGTGTGTGTGTGTGTGTGTGTGTGTGTGTGTGTGTGTGTGTGTTCTCGTATTTCTATCCTTGTTGGGGCCAAATGTCCCCACAAGGATAGCAAAACGTGGAACGACGTAGCCTTGTGGGGACCTTTTTCCGGTCCTAAGTAGGAGAAACAGTGTTTTCTTGACCATGTTGTTGTTACTGAAAAAAGTAAAAGTGCAAAAACATTTCTTTAGGGTTAGGCTTTGTTGTGGTGTGGGTTAGGGTTAGGGTAAGGGTCAGGGTTAGGGGCTAGACATGAATGGGAGTCAATGGACGGTCCCCACAAGGATAGAAATACAAGACTGTGTGTGTGTGTGTGTGTGTGTGTGTGTGTGTGTGTGTGTGTGTGTTGGCTGAATGTCCACAGGATTGAGTTTGCCCTCGATTGTTTCTGTTTTTCCGGTCCTGGTCTCAGTTTGATGAAACCTGGAACTTCCAGCACATTCCAGCTCAGGCTCCGCCCCCTTTCTCCGCAGCCAATCACAGAGCCGCACAACTGGAAACCATTTGGAGCTGGAGTCCTGATCCTGGTCCCTGTCCATATTCTCCTGGTCCTGGTCCTGGTCCTGGCCTCCACAATCATAGTAAATGTTTTTGGTTTCATGACTGAAACAGCTAACAGCACCAACTAGTGGACCAATGTGGAAACTACATGGTTTTGAGTGTTTCTGCTGTTTCCATGGAAACAACATCATTTTCAAAACATTTCCATATGAAGACGAAACTTTCCTTTACAAAAAAGATTTTCTTTTACTTGAAATGTTCTCTTCATGAAGCTTCCTGCTGAATGTCGTCCACATCCAGACTCCACCAGGTTAACAAAATAAAAGTCTCAGGTCAACAAAATAAAAGTCTCAGCTCCTCAAAACGCCTCCACAAAGTTATAGGCTGAATGCTCATCAACAAGAACAGCTTCTGGAGGAGGAGAGTGGGACAGAGAGCATGCTGGGAGTTCTGACAGAGAGCATTCTGGGAGTTCAGAGTAGGCAGAGAGCATGCTGGGATTCCAGAGCAGACAGAGAGGATGCTGGGAGTCAGGTGAAGTGTTGTGTCTCGTCAGGATGAAGGAGTGATTCACATCAACTCACCCCTTCACAACGAGCCACCATGATTACTGTTTCACCAGGCTGTAGGGTGACTGAGTGAAGCTGCGTGTGTGTGTGTGTGTGTGTGTGTGTGTGTGTGTGTGTGTGTGTGCGTGTGTGTGCGTGTGTGTGAGACCGAGCTGCTGATGTTTCCTGACGCCTCACTAACTGCTGCTGATTAATCTGTTGCCGCCACTCTGCTCACCTGCTGGTGTGTGTGTTTGTGTTTGTGCCTGTGTGTGTGTGTGTGTGTGTGTGTGTGTGTGTGTGTGTGTGTGTGTGTGTGTGTGTGTGTGTGTCCACCTTCCTCCTCTGCCGCCGCCCTCTCAGGGCTTTGGGTTTGTAACGTTTGAAACGAGCACAGACGCTGATCGTGCACGGGAGAAACTAAACGGTACAATCGTAGAGGGACGCAAGATCGAGGTGCTTCACTCCTCCTCCTTTCTTCATCTCCTCCTCCTCCTCTTCCTCCTCCTCCTCCTCCTCTTCCTCCTCCTCCTCCTCCTCCTCCTTTTCCTCCTCCTCCTCCTCCTCCTCTTCCTCCTCCTCCTCCTCCTCCTCCTCTTCCTCCTCCTCCTCCTCCTCCTCCTCTTCCTCCTCCTCTTCATCTTCCTCTTCCTCGTCTTCCTCTCCTGCCTGCTGAGACTTCACGCATGCAACCGCATGCAGCCTGCTCTGTGTGTGTGTGCGTGCATTTGGGCGTGCGTGCGTGTGTGTGTGTGTGAGTGTGTGTGTGTGTGTGTGTGTGTGTGTGGTGTGTGTGTGTGTGTGTGTGTGTGTGTATGAATGCATGCAGAATATTGTCACTTCCTGTCTGGAGGGCGGGACTTCCACCTGTCCATCACGGCCTTAAGATGCAGAACGAACACGTCATCTTCATCATCGAGTGACATCAGAGGAGACCCTCCTCTTCCTCCTGTTCTTCCTCCTCTTCCTCCTCGTCGCTCGTTAGAAGTCCATCTCTTGGTTTTACTCCGTCACTTTTCCAGAGGTGAAGGATTTTCTGGATCTGTGGACCTCAGACCTGTCTCTGGTCTCTGGTCTCTGGTCTCTGGTCCCGGTGGTCTCTGGCTGGTCCACGTCTCTCTGATCGCTGTGGACATTCAGATGTAGCGTCTCACTCCTCGCCCTTTCACAATAATCCATTCATTCAGGTGCCGGTCCGGTCCAGCAAAGAGACCAGGCCCAGGACCAGGACCAGGACCTCCTGCAGCTGGTCTTTACTGGGATCAGCTGTTAGTCACATGACTGCGTCACGGAGTAGAACCTGGGACTCCCGATCATTAACTAGGTCCCATCAGGTCCTGTTAGGTCCCATCAGGTCCCATCAGATCCCTTCAGGTCCCATCAGGTCCCGTCAGGTCCTGTTAGGTCCCGTCAGGTCCCGTCAGGTCCCGTCAGGTCCCGTCAGGTCCTGTCAGGTCCCATCAGGTCCCATCAGGTCCTGTCAGACCGCAGGAGACCCCAGCATTCAGTCCTGATTCGTCCTGTTGGTTTGTGGTGCATGTTTCCCTCCGAGACCCGCATCTGGAATGACCCACATCTGGAATGACCCACATCTGGAATGACCCACATCTGGAATGACCAGACGTCAGTGAAGGGATGACTTCACTGTCATGTCATTTAACACAGTGTGTGTTTGTGTGTGCGTGTGTATGTGTGTGTGTGTGTGTGTGTGTGTGTGTGTGTGTGTGTGTGTGTGTGTGTGTGTGTGTGTGTTCTCACCTGGCAGGTGAACAACGCCACAGCTCGAGTGATGACAAACAAGAAGGTGTCCAACCCGTACAGCAACGGTGAGCGTCTCGGTTCTTTAGTGGATTTGATTCTGAAACTGTTCCAGGTTTCGGTGAGGCTCTGCCTGCTGGGTCAGCTCTTCGGTCTGAAGGTGCCGGGGTGGACGAGATTCTCCCTGAGGACCTTCAGTCTCTGGATGAGGGACTGTCTTGGTTGACACGTCTCTGTAACATCGCATGGCGGTCCGGGACGGAGCCTCTGGACTGGCAGACCGGGGTGGTGGTCCCCCTGTTTAAAAAGAGGGACCGGAGGGTGTGCTCCGACTATAGGGGGATCACACTCCTCAGCCTCCCTGGGAAAGTCTATTCCAGGGTTCTGGAGAGGAGGATTCCACCAACAGTCGAACCTCGGATCCAGGAGGAACAATGTGGTTTTCGTCCTGGTCGTGGAACACTGGACCAGCTCTAGACCCTCCATTGGGGCTCGAGGGATTGTAGGAGTTTCCCCGACCTGTCCACATGTGTTTTGTGGACTTGGAGAAGGCATTCGTCCCTCATGGTATCTTGTGGGGGGGCTCCGGGAATACGGAATCCGGGGCCCCTTGTTAAGGGCCGCCCGGTCTCTGCAGAACTGGAGTAGGAGTCTGGTCCACATTGCAGGCAGTAAGTCGGACCTGTTCCCGGTTCATGTTGGACTGCGGCAGGGCTGAACTTTGTCATCGGTTCTGTTCAGAATCTTTATGGACAGAATTTGTAGGTGCAGCCAGGAGCTGGAGGAGGTCCAGTTCAGGGACCAGGGGCCGGAGGGGGTCCGGTTTGGGGACCACAGAAATTCGTCTCTGCTTTTTGCAGATGATGTTGTCCTGTTGGCTTCATCAAACCCGGACCTACAGAATGCACTGGGGCGGTTCACAGCCGAGTGTGAAGTGACAGGGATGAGGATCAGCACCTCCAAAACCGAGGCCCTGGTCCTCGACCAGAGGAAGGTGGCCTGCCCCCTCCAGGACGGTGGAGAGACTCTGGTCCAAGTGGAGGAGTTTAAGTATCTTGGGGTTCACAGTGGGGGACGGATGGAGGTGAGATTGACAGGCGGATCGGTGCAGCGGCTGCAGTGATCAGTTGTTGTATCGGTCCATCGTGGTGAAGAAGGAGCTGAGCCGAAAGGCGAAGCTCTCGATTTACCGGTCAATCTACGTTCCCACCCTCACCTCTGGTCATGAGCTTTGGGTGATGACCGAAAGGACAAGATCCTGGATACAAGCGGCTGAAATGAGCTTCCTCCGTAGAGGGGCTGGACTCCCTTAGAGACAGGGGGAGGAGCTACGTCACCAGGGAGGAGCTCAAAATAGATCAGCTACTCCTCCACATCCGGAGGAGCAGCTGAGTAGGCTCAGCTCCTCTTTAGGGATGAAACCTCCTGGACGCCTCCCTGGGGACGAGTTCCGGGCATGTCCCACCGGGAGGAAACCCCGGGGAAGACCAGGACACACTGGAGAGACTATGTCTCTCGGCTGGACTGGGAACGCCTTGGGATCCTCCCGGAAGAGCTGGAGGAAGAGTCTGGAGACAGGAAGTCTGGGACACGAAGTCTGGGCATCTTAGGCCAAATCCCATTTCTCTTTCTAGCCCTACCCCTTAGCCCTACCCTTTGAAACGGAGTGCTAAAGGGTAGGGCCGAAAGTAAACCCCTCCGAATTGGGACACCCCTTCAACAATCGCGTACGTCATCAGTAGTCACCACTGCCGATGACGTAGGCAGATGCGACAATAGTTTGCCGAAGAAGAATGTTTTTCTTACATCTTAAAACTTTATTCATTGAGAAAATACTTACATTCATGAACTTCTTTTGTTGCGGATGCCGCCATCTTTCCGATTTTGCAAGGCTTTCTGGGAAATCTGTCATACCCCTCCGTTTGGAGTGTGCCTCGGGAGAATCTCCATTTGGAGGGGTGAATAGCCCTACCCCTTCCCCCTACCCCTCCATCATAATGACAATCGGGACACTCCTACCCCTCCACGTGAACACGTGAAACGGAGGGGTAGGGCCAAAGGGGAGGGCCAGGGGGGGAAATTGGATTCAGCCTTAAGCCAGGTTTACACTTGCAGAACTTTTTGCCACAATGTTGTCGTGGCAAGGCGTGCCAATCTGGAGTCACCGAACTGACAGGCTCCCGCACTGTTCATGACCACTTCAGGAATGCGCACGAATGCTCGCCCGACTGTGTCACAGACTGGCACGACACATTCACGCATAGTTTGCGCATAGTTTACGTGCTTCCCACAGTGGCACGACGTAGTTGCGCAATTCGGCTTGGGCTGTTCGTGAACTATTCGTTGCAGTGCGTGGCAGTGTGTGGCATGTGTGGCATGATGCCATGACTGCCACGCATCCTCCTGCATTGTCCCAACGAGTTCACAGACAGTCGGCACATAGTTCACGGCCCGGTCGCGATATTTTGTCGTGCCCAAAATTTTGAACATTTCAAAATTCTCGTCCCGACATGGCACGCAGTCACAACAGGTTTACGCACACTTCACGCCTTTTTACAAGTGGTTTGCAACCCTTTGCGACTCGATTCCTGCCAATGCGTGCCACAGACAGTTAAACCCTGCAGTTGACCCGGGTTTTAACGGCTCGCTGCTACCAGCTGTTGGGAGGGAAACATCCGGGAACTTACGTGATGACGTCGACGCAGCATGGCTACGTTAGCATGGCTACGCTAGCATGGCTATGTTAGCGTGGCTACATTAGCGCGCTAGTTGTTGTTTCTGGACACAGCGTGACATTTCCTTCAAGACAACAGCATTAGCAGGACAGCGAGACCAGAGAGCTTCTCGTGGTCCAGGAAGAGGAGATTCGTCCGCAGGTAATGGGGACTGTGTTCCGCTGCAGTGTTTACTTTTCTTGTGCTCCGTCGCGCTGATGATGTCATCAACGTGGGACACCGTCAGAGCGGGAAAACACAACCTGCAGACAGCAGTGGGCAAGCACTGAAAGGCCGATTGTTAGCAGGTTGACCCGCTAGCTGCAGTGGGAAAGGGGAGTGAGAGAAGGTGGGGTCCTGAACCATTCCACTGATTCAGCTCCACCTCCACCTGGTGGGGGCAGCAGAGCGACTCGCTGCTCCCCCTGCTGGCATGCGGTGGGATGACAGGCGTTCAGGGTGGTGGCACCATCAGCTGACTGCATCTCTCCGCCCTGCAGGCTGGAAGCTGAACCCGGTGGTCGGAGCAGTTTATGGTCCGGAGCTGTACGCCGGTAAGAGCCCCCCCCCCCCCCCGCCTCCACCTCCACCCCCCCACCCTCCACCTCCCTCCACCCCCCCTCCACCTCCTGCCCAGCCCCAGGCCGCTATCAGCCGCGGCTCGGTTGATCCGGAGCCCCGAACACGACCCCCCCTCCTGGAATCAAAGCCAACCTGATAAGCAGTGGATGATCCCGGCCCGCCTCCACCCTCCACCCCCCCGCAGCTCTGCTGTAAAGCTGCAGAGGCGGATTGGAGGCTCCGGTTATCAGATGGAGGAGCGGCGGCGGTGGAGGATTTGCCGAGTGCGGCAGATTGACTCTCACCGAGCGGCGGAGGCGGGAGATGGACTGATACTGTAGGCTGTTGGGGAGTTCCACTGGGGGGGGTTCCTGCTCCTCCCTGCCGGCTTTATGGCTGGATGTTGCACGAAGCCTTTGCATGTTAATGCAGCGCAGTAGTGAAGAAGCGCTGCAACGTTCTGCTCAATAGAACGAAATCTGTCCTACACACACACACACACACACACACACACACACACACACACACACACACACACACACACACACACACACACTTCCTCCTCTCCTGATAGTTACTCCACTCTCTGGTGTTTATCTGCCAGTGAACGCATCGTGACCATTCAGGATCACTCTTTACTAAATTCCAGTGTGGATGCTCGGTCCTGAGCAGTGCTAGCACACACACACACACACACACACACACACACACACACACACACACACACACACCGCACACGCACACGCACACGCACACGCACACGCACACGCACACGCACACGCACACACACGCACACACACACACACCTGCCTCCAGGCGGCAAGACAGTTCTGAAACGACCCCACGACCCCCTGACCCCCGACCCCAGGACCTCACAAGCTCACAACCTCCTTAAGACCTCGACCCACCCGACCCCACCACTCCACCACCACACGACCAGCCGGAGAGGAGTCCTGAACAGAAGAGTCTGGATCTGTTAATCCTGACCTCTGGAGGGACTGGATCTGTTAATCCTGACCTCTGGAGGGACTGGATCTGTTAATCCTGACCTCTGGAGGGACTGGATCTGTTAATCTTGACCTCTGGAGGGACTGGATCTGTTAATCCTGACCTCTGGATTGACTGGATCTGTTAATCCTGACCTCTGGAGGGACTGGATCTGTTAATCCTGACCTCGTTCCTCATTTCTGAGCAGATCGGTGAAGCTTTTAGCCGTGACTCGAGACAGAACTTCGTCTCCATCCGTCGCGCTGCAGGTTTACTGTCCTCACATCGTCCAGGAGACAGATGGAGGAGAGCAGGAGGACGCTGGGAGGAGAGCCACTGCTCCTCCTCCTCATCGAACTCTGAGAGAGCAGGAATCTGCGATGCCGGCGGTTCAGGAGGAAACGGCGAGGCGCTAGCACAGGAGGGTTTCTGCCCTTTAGCGGGGGCGCTAAGGCGTCCGCGCCGTTTAAATGTCAAGGTTGGCGTAATAAATCTCCAGTGCATGGCAAACAGAGCAGCGCCCACATGGGCGTCACCCGGCCGGACGGGACGCTGAGCCGCTAATGGAGTGTGATGCTAATGGAGGGAAACGCTACGGCAGGACGCCGCTTTTTGAAAGCGCTGCTAATCCATCTCCCTGTCAGCCGGACTGGAGCAGCAGGGCCAAGGCGGGCGTCCCTCATTAGGGCGAAGGCCAGGGGTTAGCGCCGGGTGCTAAGCCGAGCGCTAAAGCCGAGTAGTAACACAGAGCGCCAATGCCGAGCGCCAACGCTGACCGCTAACTCTGAGACGCTGAGATGCCAAGCGCTGACGCCGAACGCAAACGCCGAGCGCTGACACCGAGTGCTAATGCCGTGTGCTAACGTCGAAAGCAAACGCTGAGCACTAACGCTGAGTGCTGATGCAGAGCGCTAACGCAAATGTCGAGCGCTGACGCCAAGTGGTAACACCGAGACGCCGAGCGCTAACACTGGCCGCTAAGCTCGGTGCCTTTGGTTTATAACAGTGAAGAAACTGTCAAAAGTTGTGAGTAAGAAGTTTTTTCCTGGTTTTTAACTAGAATAACACTTTGTTTCTTTTTTTTTTCCCGTTTTGGTGTTTTGAAATAACTTTTCTTCAAACTTCATTATTTGCAACTTAATGAATTTTTAGTTAGTTGCTTTTCATGAAAGTCCAGATTTCAGCCTCAGTGAACTTTATGATGCTAAAATCAGAGACATCCGCCTCCTCACGACCATTTTTCAGAATAGCTGAATAATCTTCATTGAAATAATGAAAATCATTTTTGATGAAGTGGTTTCTTCTGAACAACTCCTGAGCTTTGATTATTTTTAAGTAGACTGAATCTTCGGTCGTTCTCTTCTTTTAGCCATCGGTTCTGCTGGTCAACGTTCCGCTTTTCTTCTTCTTCAGCTTCAATTTAATGATCAAAGAAAGATGTTCGATTTTTATTAAGTTCTCTCTCTCTCTCTCCCTCTGTCTCTCTCTCTCTCTCTCTTTCTCTCTCTCCACACAGTAACGGGGTTTCCCTACCCGGCCACAGGGGCCGCTGTTGCCTACCGGGGGGCCCACCTTCGAGGACGGGGGCGGGCCGTCTACAACACGTTCCGCACAGCACCGCCGCCGCCGCCCATCCCGGCATACGGAGCGTGAGTGTTCGGCACGCCACGCCCATGCCCAGGGTCAGAGGTCAAACAGTCAGTCAGCAGTAGCATGAAGCTAGCGAGACTCTGCTACGTGGGTTCCATCCAATCAATGCAGAACTTTTTATTCTTCTTTGGGGTTTTTTTGGATCATGTTGCTGAAAAAGTGCCGTGAGAAGTGAGCTGAACCACTGAGCTCCTGAAACCCACCCCAGATTACCAGTAACTTCAGGTTAGCATTAGCTATAGATTAGCTTTAGCTTTAGGTTGATATTAACTTTGATTCAGCATTAGCTTTAGGTTAACATTAAATTTAGGTTAACGTTAGCTTCACGTCAGCATTAGCTTTAGGTTAGTATTAGCTTTAGATTAGCATTAAATTTAGGCTAGCTTTAGTTTAAGGTTAATATTAGCTTCAAGTCAGCATTAGCTTAAGGTTAGCATAAACTTTATGTTAGCATTAGCTTCACATTGGCATTAGCTTTGGCTTAGCATTAGCTTTACATCAGTATTAGCTTTAGTTTAGCATTAGCTTCACATCAGTATTAGCTTTGAGCTACTATTAGCTTCAAGTCAGCATTAGTTTTAGGTTAGTTTTAGCTTTAGGTTAGCATTAGCTTTGGGTTAGCAGCATCTCTCTAACGAACTCTAAATTCCGGGAGTTTTTTGTGTTTCCTTCATTTGGTTTGTCTTCATGATAAAGAGTTTGAGTTTTGGAACCGAATCAAAACTTTTATAAAATCTTCCAGAGAACCCGTTTGCATGAGAAGTAAAGCTCTTTCTACCTTTTTCTTTTGTTTGTTTTTACATCAGTTCATTTAGTTACTGTCTGTCCTGAGTACCGGTCAGTAATCTCTGCCCCCCCCCACAGGGTGGTCTACCAGGACGGATTCTACGGTGCAGAGATCTATGTGAGTATTTCACTCTCTCTTCTGGTGGATCTGAAGTGATAAAGATCCACTTCCTATCGATTCCACCCACTTCCTGTCTGCTGTAGCGGTACTTCAGTAATCAATTACTTGTATTCTTTTACTGCAAAGGAAAGTTCTGTGTTCATTTGCTGAGTGGCTGACTCTGGGACTCGGGGTCACTCCGGGGTCAGGCCGGGGTCAGTTCAGGGTTAGGCTGGGGTCAAAGTGGGGTCACTCCGGGGTCAGGTCAGGATGGTTCAGAGGAAAGCTCCTTCAGTGTGGAGATCATGAGGAAACAGCCCACTGCCCGTTCTGACCTGACCCAGGACATCTGTCCTCCACCTGTCCTCCGCCTGTCCTCCGTCTGTCCTCCGCCTGTCCTCCGCCTGTCCTCCGTCTGTCCTCCGCCTGTCCTCCGCCTGTCCTCCGTCTGTCCTCCGCCTGTCCTCCGCCTGTCCTCCGTCTGTCCTCCGCCTGTCCTCTGCCTGTCCTCCGTCTGTCCTCCGTCTGTCCTCCGTCTGTCCTCCGCCTGTCCTCCGTCTGTCCTCCGTCTGTCCTCCGCCTGTCCTCCGCCTGTCCTCCGTCTGTCCTCCGCCTGTCCTCCGTCTGTCCTCCGTCTGTCCTCCTTCTGCAGAGAGTCAGACGACGGTTAAATTAAGAAAAATCGCTAAAACCACCTGAAGTGGGGAAAAAGTGACTGAACGGCTTAAAAGCCTTGAAATGTGGAGAATTTCCAAAAGAAGAACATAAATACGAGGGGGGACCCAAAAGAAACCGGACTGATTCTATTAATAAAAAAATACAATGAAGTTCCGACTCTGGCCGCTAGATGTCGCTACAGGATAACCTCATGCATAACTGTGCCAGATTTGGTCTTCCCCCGTGAAGCGATGGGAGTATTGTAGAGATCCAGACAGATGATCCTCAGGCGGTTATTAGAAGCAGGGAGACGAAGGCACCCGGAAATGGCCGCATCATAGCAGACAGCAGACCACAGGACGCCCCGTTATGCACAGAAATAGCACCAAATGTTGTGCGTAAACAGGGCCGGCGATTAGGCTGGGCATCCGGGGCACTTGCCCAGGGCGCCGAGCCATAGGGGGCGCCTGAGGCCGTGAGGCGCACCGCCCAAGGGGCGCCGCTGTGACGGCCGTTTAAGCAGTGCACTGCTTGGCTTCGCTCGCTCGCTCGCCAGCCCCCCCACCCCGCTCAACAGCTCTCGCGGCGCGACTCTCCGCGACACTACCACGGGGCGCTCGTGTCGCGCTTGCCCAGGGCGCCTGAGAAGCCCGCGCCGGCCCTGTGCGTAAAGCATATTTTGTGACTAACACCGTGACCAGCCAGCCTCCCCACCGCCGTATTCCCCTGATCTGGCCCCGGGTGACGGCTTTTTGTTGTCGAAGATGAAACTGGAGCGGCAGCGAAAAGGTAAGGCAAGCATACAGGCGGGGGAGGGGAAATCGAAGTTCTATCTTAAAGGCACAGTTACGCACGGTTATGCAGACTCAGTGAAAATCTCGGATGCAGCGTTGGTTTCTTTTGGGTCCCCCCTCGTCTGTCTGTCTTTGTGAGACACAGGAAGTGATTCCTGGGGGGGTGTTATTTATCGTCCACCGGTTGTCGGGCTGGTTGCTGTAATCAGCACAGCGGGACGCCGTCTTCCTGCCGTAACTCAGGAGAACCCAGGAGGAGAACCTGGGAGGGGGCTTGGGTCTGCAGGGCCCCTGTCTGCTGGGACATGACCTTTGACCTTTGCCCTGCAGGTGGAGCCTCATGCTTGATTAACGCTGTGCTGTCTCTGCAGGGCGGCTACGCAGCGTACCGCTTCACCCAGCCGGCCAGCAGCGCAGCGTTCAGCGACAGGTGAGCTGCTCCTCCTCCTCCTCTTCCTCTTCCTCCTCCTCCTGCTCTTTCTCCCACTCTTCGCCGTCCTTCTCCTCTTCCTCCTCCTCCAGCTCCAGGTTCTTCCTCTCACAGTGGGGGGTCATGGTGGGGGGTCCTTGTCCTGTTTGGCAGCTGTAATATTGTACGATTGAAGCCTTTTACTGTCCGAACAGATTTTAATGTCAGCAGCAGGAAGAGACTGAACCTCCTGCTGCTGCCTTTATTTGAAACTGGCTGAGAGAGAGAGAGAGAGAGAGAGAGAGAGAGAGAGAGAGAGAGAGAGAGAGAGAGGGGGGGGGGGGGGAGGGAGGAAGAGAGAGAGGGGGGGTGGGGCAGCACAACATATATATATATTCACAATACGACATATCACATGTGACAGAGAACAATCCGAAACCACAACACCGGTAACTAACAGAGAGACTGACAGAACAACGATCGACAGCTAACACCGACTGACAGAACAACGATCGACAGCTAACACCGACTGTCAGAACAACGATCGACAGCTAACACCGACTGAAAGAACAATGATCGACAGCTAACACCGACTGACAGAACAACGATCGACAGCTAACACCGACTGTCAGAACAACGATCGACAGCTAACACCGACTGTCAGAACAACGATCGACAGCTAACACCGACTGACAGAACAACGATCGACAGCTAACACCGACTGACAGAACCATCATAATTAAACACCAGACAATCGGCTGCTGCTCCTACATGAGGACATGACAGAGGGCGTCCTACGGAGCCATCGTGTTGAGCCGCCGCCGGGGGGTCGGGGGTAGGGGGTGGGGGGGAGGCATCGCTGCACTCACACACACACACACACACACACACACACACACAGACACACACACACACACACACAGGGAAAGTGTGTGTGATGGACGGCCGCTGCTGCGGGTCGTTCAGGGTTTCTCCTCCCAGCTGGTCTGAGCACCGCGGCGGCGGCGGCGCTCGTGACGGAACAGGCCGTCCATCAGCGCCGTATTTATGAATGGCCTGAGGCCTGTTGGGGGGGGGCGGGGCGGGGCAGCAGGAAGTCCATCACTGCTGAGTGATGTCGCTCTGGCTCAGGCGGGCTCCTGCGGTGGCGGCGGCGTCCTGATTCATGGCCGCCGCTCGGAGCCGCCTGTCAGGCGCTGTGGGAGTGTGATCCTGGAGGATTGAGCCTGTCGGCTTGGAAAACGGCGCCGGCAGATCATATTGATGATGTCAGATTTATTGGCCTTGCCGCAGCGGCAGGAAGTGGACGGCGATGCTTTAATTCCTGCTCCTCCTGGAGCTCCTCCCCCACCGCGGCGCCGGGTTCCCACGATCCTGTGGGGGGGGGGGGGGGGGTGGTCTTCATGCACTGCTCAGTGGCTCTGGGTCCTGATGCCTTATTGTCTCCTTTAGGGACCCCGCCCCACCCCCACCCCTACCCCCCCGAACCTCCCTGGTTCTTGCTCTTTATTCCTGGCCGGTTCGCTGCTTCAGTCTTATCTGCTTCCTGCAGACCCGCATTTACAAGAGGGGAGCGAGGGAGGGGGACGAGGGGGGGGGAGGAGAGGAGAGGAGGAGGAGAGGAGGAGGACGGGAAGCAGAGGAGGGGAGGGGAGGAGGAAGCAAAGAGGGAAAAGTGAAGTCAGATGAATGAAGAGCAGCAGCGTCTCTTCCTGTCAGGAGCCGCAGGATCAGTTCCAAACCAGCAGCGGTGAAAAGACGGGGCGTGAGGTGAGCCTGGGGGGGGGGGCTACTCCGCCCCCCTGCTGCTTCTCATCACTGTCTCCATCCTCCTCATCAGGACGACACTGAGGAGACGAGGGTCATCCTTCACCAGCATAGGGAACCCCCCCCCCGGCGTGTGTGTGTGTGTGTGTGTGTGTGTGTGTGTGTGTGTGTGTGTGTGTGTGGAGAGAGGTGTTGTAATTGATTCTGTTAGACTTTAAAGGCAGGACAGGTGGGGGGGGGGCAGAACTGTTCAGCTCGTCAGTGGTAGAACTATCAATAACCCCCCTCTATCCCCCCTCCTTCCGTCCCCCCTCCCTTCTCCCTCTATCCCCCCCTCCTTCCATCTCCCCCTCCCCCCCTCTGTCCCCCCAGCTATGGCAGAGTCTATGCAACAGCCGACCCCTATCACCACACGCTCGGCCCCGCCGCCACGTACAGCGTGGGGACGATGGTGAGTGACCGACGGCGCCGCTGCACTTCCTGTTTCACATGGACACACACACACACACACACACACACACACACACACACACACACACACACACACTCCCACTCAGGAATAAGAGCCAGGGCCCGCTGGTCTCTGGCTGTTATTGGCTCCTGCTCTCTGGCGCCCCCTGGTGGCGCTCAGCAGGACTCCAGTACAGACCCAGCATGTGGCATTTGGCTCTGGTGGTTCCGCTGTGCACGCTGCCGTGCACGCTGCCGTGCATGCTGCTGCTCATGCATCATCGATATGACATGCTGGAGTGATGAATGAGTGATGAATGAGTGACGACGCCGCCTCTCTCCATCATTTCCTCCATCACACTCTGGGAACGACGACATGCTGCAGCTTCTCTCTCATCTTGCATCCCTCCCTCTGTCTCTCTATCCCTCCCTCCCTCTATCCCTCTGTCCCCTCCATCCATCCCTCTATCCCCCCTCCATCCCCTCCTCCCTCCCTCCATCCATCCCTCTATCCCAGTCCCTCCATCCCACCCTCCGACCCTTCATCCCCCCCTCCCTGAACTCCTCCCTCCCTCTATCCCGCCTCTCTGCCTCCATCCCTCTACCCCTCCCTCCCTCTCTAAACCCCTCCTTCCCTCTATCCCTCCTCTGTCCATCCCTCTATCCCCACCTCCATCCCCTCCTCCCTCCCTCCATCCATCCCTCTATCCCTCCTACATCCCCTCCTCCCTCCCTACATCCATCCCTCTATCCCAGTCCCTCCCTCCCTCTATCCCTCTGTCCCCTCCATCCATCCCTCTATCCCCCCTCCATCCCCTCCTCCCTCCCTCCATCCCCCCTTTATCCCCCTCCCTCCTTCCATCCACCCCTCTATCCCTCCTCCATCCATCCCTCTACCCCCCCGTTCTCTCCATCCAGCCGACTGAAGGGAAGAGGAAGAATTCTTAATTCTTAATGTCTGTTTTTAGCTTCTGCAGCTTTTGTAACATCAAAGATGAAAAAGTGTTAAATGACGGTTTGGTTCATTTCGGGGGGGCGGTTGTCTTCCTCCTGTGCTCTGTTTGTTGGTTTCTTAATGGTGGGGGTGGGGGGGCGGGACCCGGGACCCGGCGGCGGACTAAACGTAGACAGACCGGAGCGAGCGGCGAGCCGAGGGGCGGAGCCGTTTGACTCCGCCCTGCAGCTGCAGCTAAAAGCTTTCATTGGTTAAGACGTTTCTTTCCCTTTCTGCATCAAATTAATTAAAACATGTGCCTGAATGTATTTATTATTACTATTTTTATTATTATTATTTCTTCTCTTCCCTCCAAATTTCCTTCCTTTATCCTCCCCTGACACTAGAACACCCCCGTCCCTAAAAGACCTAACCCTGTGTGCTGGGCGCTCAGACAGCTAACAGCTTTGAAAAGGCAAATCTGTGCGTTCGTGCACGTGCACGTGAGCGTGCGTGTGTGCATGCACATGCGCTCAACAGAGAACATTTCCGTTTGGTTCTGTCTTCAGTTCTTGAGTCGTATGTGAGGAACGGTTCTCCAGCAGAGTAAAGTCGTGTTCTGCAATTAAACAATGAGTTTCTCTGAGTGGAAGGTGAAAGGTTATCTTCACTGGTGGGGGGGATCCACTGCATCCACTGCATCCACTGCACGCCTGGTCCCCAACACACACCCAGCGCTCGCCAACCAGCGCCCCCCATGTGAAGTATCAGAACCGGTCCATACCTCTGGAAAGGAAGGAAGTTTGCGGGGAAGGAGGAATCCAGCCGATCGCTCTGAGCTGAATACTGATTGGTGCTTTTTCATCTTTGGTGTTGCAGGCTAGCCTATACAGAGGAGGGTACAGTCGCTTCACCCCCTACTAGGAGAGAGAGAGAGACAGAGACAGACGTTATCAACAAACAGATGTTTAAACCAGAGAGAGCAGCGAGCCGCCGGCCCCTGCTGGACAGCTAACACTAAAACCTTCCAGAGTCCACATGCTGAGCCCCCCGTCGACCCCCAAACCCCCCCGGACCCCCCTCATCCCTACCCGACCCCGACCCTCAGCCGATGTTTCTACGAGCCTGTTTGACCCCGCCCTGGTCTGCTGTCCTCAGTTCTCTGCCTGACGGTTCTTCACTGTTCTGATGTTCTGGAACGTTCTGTTCTGGACGCAGCGTCCTGCCAGCTGCAGCATGGTGCATGCTCAGAGGGGCGTGTCCACAGCCGCCGCCGTCTGACCAGGGGCACGCCGAGGCGTCTCTACGTCCAACCAGGACCCTACCATCCAACCTTTCCGCCCAATCCTACCGTCCAACCCTTCCATCACACTTTGACCCCACCATCCAACCCTACCGTACAACCTCTCCATCACACCTTGACCCTACCGTCCAACCCTACCGTCCAACCCCACCATTCAACGCTACCGTACAACCTTACCGTCCAACCCTACTGTACAAGTTTTCCATCACGCCTTGACCCAACCGTCCAACCCCACTGCCCAACCCTATCTTTCAATCCTACCGTATAACCCTTCCATCACACCTTGACCAAACGTCCAACCTTAACGTTCAATCCTACCGTATAACCCTACTGTCCAACCCTATCATCCATTTCTACCGTCCAACCCTATCTTTCAATCTTACCGTATAACCCTACCGTACAACCCTGACCTTTACCCTGACCCTACCATCTAACCCTTCCGTCCAACCCGGACTCTACCTTCCAACCCTATCGTCACACCCTCAACCTACCATCTCACCCTACTGTCCATCCCTGACACTGCTGTCCAGCCCTGACCCTGAGCTTGACCCCACCATCCCACTGTACCCTCTAACCCTGACCCTAATGTCATGCCCTAACCTTTACCCCCCCTACCATTTCACCCCGGTCCTACCATCCCACCCTACCTTTTAACCCTGACCCCTACCATCTAACGGCTCCCTGGTAACAGCTGAGAACAGTCAGCCGGTCGTCAGCTGTGACGATCCGAGTCCTGTAGCGTCTCCGTCTGCAGACGGAGAGGTCTGGCAGAAAGAGACCAGCAGTGACCGTTCTGTACAACGGTTTTGAGTCACACTGAATTCCTGTTCTGTCCCAGAACCCCAAATGTCGTCCTGCTTTACTCATGAGTATGACGTCATTCGAGGCAATCTGTATGGAACTGAATCCAAAAACACCTTTCAGCATCAGACCGAGGTGTTCCGCGCTCTGTGGCGATCCGTGGTGGTCTACCGGGGTCCACTGGGGTCTACCGGGGTCCACCGGGGTCCACCGGGGTCCGTGGCAGACCGCAGACACCATCAGGCTCGGTACATCAGCGTGAACAGGGGCTCAAACTGATGAAAATGAAGTTCTAACACTTCTGTTATTCAGTGCTTCCTTTCTTTATACTCAAAACCTTTGCACAGTACTGTGTATGCACACACACACACACACACACACACACACACACACACACACACACACACACAAAAACACACACACACACACACAGTTTGGGTTTCCCATTCTTGTGGGGAGTCCATTGACTCCCATTCATGTCTAACTCCTAACCCTGACCCAGACCAGAACACAGCCTGACCCTAAAGAAATGTTTTTGCACTTTTATTTTTTTCAGTAACAACAACATGGTCAAAAAAACACTGTTTCCTTTCATGGGGACCCAAAAAATGTCCCCACAAATGACATTGTGTCCAAAATGTCCACAAAATGTCCTCACAACCATAGGAAACCCGGACCCCCCCCCCCCCCCCCCCCCCCCCCCACACACACACACACACACACACGCACACGCAGTAGCCAGGTTATTGCGATGGCAGCTGGAGCTCCTCTCCTCTGGTCCGGTGCAGACGGAACGTTGGCGCTCCTCGGCGGTTCCCCGCTCAGACCGGCGCCGCCTCCACGGCTTTTCGTTCCTGCAGTGGAACGTTGAGCGTGGAGCGCTGTGCTCCGGCGGTGGAACCTGGAGCTGTGGGCTGTGCATGTGAGCAGGGCGGTACAGGTCAGCGTCTCCGGGTTCTCCGGTTCCGCCGTGTTCTGGAGGAAATGTTCCGTGTTTCCTGCAGCGGTTCATACAGAGCGGAGCGCCGGCTCCCCGGCGGCCCCGGTTCTCCCGTCTTCTCATGCTCAGTGGTATTTTTAATATTTCATTGGAAAAAAGTCAATGGAGCGTACACGTTAAGCCGGGCAGCGCTGGCTGCAGATCCTGGCCTCTGATTGGCTCCTGGCTCAGGGAGGCTCCGCCTTTACATTCAGCACAGTAGAGGATGAGAGAACCTCCACTAGGCTGTCCACCTGCAGGAGACATGGCATTCAATACACACACACACACACACACACACACACACACACACTCACAGAGTGTTCCTTCTTGATCAGTTTTAACTCAGGACAAAAGAACTCGTTCACAAACCGCTGCTCACTGGACGGGACAGATGGGACAGACAGGACGGGACAAGATAAACCAGAGCACACAATATAGCAAGGACAGAACAAGACAGGACATCAGGAGACTTTACAGGACACTTCAGGACAGAACAGGTTGTTGCAGAACACGACAAGATAAAAATGAATGAGATTGTACAAAACAGGACACTGCAGGACAGGACAGACAGGACAGGACAGGATGGAGCAGGACAGACAGGTCTTTACAGGTTACTCTCCAACACAACCAGCAGCTTTTCTCTTTAAAACTATTTTAAGATTTATTTTTGGATTTTTTTTCCAGAAAAAATTGTGAAGACTGTACTGTTGTCAATTATCTGGATTTACACACACACACACACACAGTGTGTGAGGTGGCTTACAATCTGATGTAAAGTGTCCAAATCCTCTCGTGTTTCCTTCTGTTCTCACGCAGCAGAAATGTTCGTTGCACTTTGTTTTTTGTTTTTTTGTTTTTTTCGCTCTGAGATGTTGTTTTTCTGTCTAAAAGAGTTTATCATGACTGGCTGGTTATGTCTCAGTATCATGTTGTATATATTTGAAAAAGAGACGACGAAGCCGTTGATCTGGTGGGTAAACAGACACTGTTCTTCCCTTTCTCTGCTCGTACGTCGTGCTACTCGCCCCTCTGGGGTTTTTATGTGATTAAAGAAAGATGAGTTATTTTGAAGTGGGAGACGAGTTTGAAGCTCTGCAGCAGACGATTCATGTTCAGTTAGTGGCTCTTCTTCAGCTTGGCTCAAATGAATTCTTTTGATTCTGATTCTGAATGTGAGCGATTCTATGTGATATTTAAACACTTCTACTATATGCATTTGAATGTCTGAGTGTGAGGAAGAGGAAGAGGAGGAGGAGGAGGCAGAGGAGGAGGAAGAGGAGGAGGAAGAGGTGGAGGAGGCGGAGGAGGAGGAGGAGGCAGAGGAGGAGGAAGAGGTGGAGGAGGAGGAGGCGGAGGAGGAAGAAGAGGAGGAGGAAGAGGTGGAGGAGGAGGAGGCGGAGGAGGAGGAGGAGGAGGAAGAGGAGGTGAAGGCATAAAAAAGTTTGCAGTGTGGGACTTTTGTCACATGACATCACTCAGAGTCACTGTGATCGCTCTGTCAACTCCAAGACTTTGACATCATCTCAACACTGAACCTCTGACATCACAGGATGACATCATCATAACACTGAACCTCTGACGTTACATGATGACATCATCACAACATTTAACCTCTGACATAGGATGACATCACAACAGTTAACCTCTGACATCACAGGATTACATCATCATAGCCTTTAACCTCTGACATCTTAGGATGACATCTTCATAACACTGTACCTCTGACACCAATTTATGACATCACATGATGACATCATCACAACATTTAACCTCTGACATCACAAGACTGACCCTCAAATGACTTGAGAAAAACCAACAGGACTCCACACGCTAATGCTAATGCTAAACATATGGTTGAAGTCAGTAAAGCTTTTGGGACCAGATGTGCAGATAAAAAATGGCACTTAAAGTTATAATGATTATTAATAATAATAAAGATGGAAGGTTTGCGGAACTTTATATTATATGGATATTTAAGAAAAAAATATAATCATTGTTTGATTGATTACGAGTTTGTTTTGAGAAGCTGGTTTGGCTCAGAGTTCAGAGACCTCTAGTGGCCAAAGTGGGACCGGGTCTGCTGTCTCAGATTAACTTTCACCTAGTGAGGAGAAAAAGTTCATATTTCAAAATGCAGCTGAAGATGTTTCAGAGTGACAGAATCTGACCTGCTTCAGGTGAGCTGAAGCTTTACAGGTGAGTGAATCAGCTCCTTCCTGTCAGAGCGCCGAACAGGCTGCTTCTAACGTTCTGACCCTCAGTCAGTTTGAAAGATTCAGCGGTACAGCGCTCCGACACGGCGGCTTCATTCAGAGTAAATCATTCAGGCCGTCGTCCATCAAGCTTTCATGAGCCTCTGCAGCTCCCAGCTGTACGGCGGCTCGCATCAATAATTCCATCATGTCGGCAGCAGGAGGCGCTGCAGACGCAGCTCGGCCTGTTGACGGCTTGTTGACTAATGCTGTCAGACCTCAGACTGGCCAGGAGAAGGTGGTTTTACTGGAACTTCAATTTTAAAAACAGTTAAGATTTCCGTTGCAAAAAATTAGAATTTCATAATTAGAAATACTAAAAAATAAATCATGATCAGAAAATTGTATTGAAATCTTCAGTAGTTGAGATGATTGTGAGTTATGTGGCCTTGTTAGAATTAATGTGTTCTATATTTTCTCAACTATTCTGAAATCCTGAATGAAAATAAAGGTGTTCATAGTTTTTTTCTAAATTTCTATTTTCAACTTCAAGCAGCAGTAAACTCCCGTGTCGCTCCAGCCTCAGACTGTCGGTGGTCTCTGCTGTCCTGTGTTAGCCTGGCATGCCGGACTGACCTCATATGTTACACAGAGACAGTCTGGCACGGCGCCATTGGGGCTTCATTTCAAACAGGCTGACGAGAGGCGGGACTATTGAGCGGAGAGAACCAATCCAAGAAACGAGGCTGTGATGCAACGACAATGCGACGTACGCAGCGCTCCGTTGTAGTAGTTTTGTAGTCCAGAACATGGGATCATGGCAGGTAGTTTTATGTCCGTTTTACCCCCAAATTCCACCGGACGCTTAAGTGCCGCGTCACGCCGGCGTCTTGTTCCTGAAGTCAATGCACACCAGGAGCGCAGCGCCGCACCTCGCCGTTTAGAAGCGGCGACCTGAAGCGAATCACCAGCGCCGTGGCGCGCGCCTCCGTTCTGGTGATCCGTCGTAACACTGGCGCTTCTGGGACGCAGCGCGGCGCTTTGGCGTCCGGCGGAATTTGGTGTTAAAGAAAAGCCTTCAGAGCAGATTCCTGCTGTGGTTTCAGCGCCAAATTCAGTTCGTTCAAAACTTTAAACAGAGCCGTGGCAAAGCCTCACTGTGTTGCGGCCGCCACCAAGATTGTTTTGGGGGGGGTGGGGGGGTGTACTATGACGCATCGCTAACTCCCGCCTCTCGTGGGCTGTGATTCGCCCGGCAGAAGTTTGCCGGGCAGAAGTCAGCTTCAGTTGGCGCGGTACCAGACTGTCTCTCCGTGTATCCCTGAGCATGGAGAGACAGTCTGGTGTGCCAGACATTAGCATTAGCATTAGCATCATCCTGACTCCGCCCCCTGCCTCCTGACTCTGGGTGTGCCATGCTGAGGTCCAGCAGACTGCTAGTTCCGCCTCTGCTGTCCTGGACTGTCAGCTGATCACAGCGCCGGGCTGGACCGGACCCCCTGTGGAGGTCTGAGCCTTCCTCCTTCCTCCTTCCTCCTTCCTTCCTTCATTTCTTCCTTCCTTCCTTCACTTCCTCCTTCCTCTTTCCTTCATTTCCTCCTTCCTTCATTTCCTCCTTCGTCCTTCCTTCATTTCCTCCTTCCTCCATTTCCTCCTTCGTCCTTCCTCCTTCATTCACTTCCTCCTTCCTTCCTCCTTCCTCCCTCCTTCCTCCATTCTCCTTCCTTCCTCCCTCCTTCTCCTTCCCTTCCTTCTTCCTTCCTCATTCTTTCACTTCCTCCTTCCTTCCTTCCTCCTTTCTTCCTTCACTTCCTCCTCCTTCCTTCCCTCACTTCCTCCTTCCTCATTCCTTCACTTCCTCCTCCCTCCTTCCTTCCTCCATCACTTCCTCCTTCCTCCCTTCCTCCTTTCTCATTCCTTCACTTCCTCCTCCTTCCTCCCTCCTTCCCCCTTCTTTCCTCCTTCATTCCTTCCTCCTTCCTCATTCCTTCACTTCCTCCTCCTTCCTTCCTCCCTCCTCCCTCCTTCACTTCCTCCTTCCTTCCTTCCTTCCTCCTTCACTTCCTCCCTCCTTCACTTCGTCCTTCTGCCTTCCTCCTTCCTTCACTTCCTCCTCCCTCCTCCCTTCACTTCCTTCACTTCCTCCAGCCGGTCAGGTGTTCTCAAATGTGGCGTCTTCTGGTTCTTCGACCAGAAGGATTTGCAAACGGACATCCTCTCCTCTCCGCTCCACGCTCTGGTTCTGATGCAGTGTTTCATGTTTACATATCAGAGGAGTGGACGGCGAGCTGTCCGTGTCTCCCGTCCTCCCATCCTCGCCGAGTCCCGGTCAGCCAGCAGGAGACGAATGAATCCACCAGAAAACGTTCGTACAAAAAAAACAAGCAAAAAGTCCCAGAATCAGAGAAACGACTGCAGCAGCTCCGCCTGGCGGGTCTCTGCTCTTCCTCACTTCCTCCGTCAGACGGATCGTCTGGACGCTCTGAACTCCTTCAGCTTTTCTCTCATCTTTCAGTCTCTTACTGTCAGCATGTGGCCCATCAGTGACCTCTGACCTTTTCCTGAGTCTCAATAAAGTCATGAGAACAGAATGTCCGAATTACATGGTGATGATGAAGATGGCGATGATGAAGGTGAAGATGATGGTGATGATGATGATGGTGAACATGGTGGTGATGGTGAAGATGATGATGATGGTGAGGATGATGATGACGTTGATGGTGATGATGATGATGGTAATGATGATAGTGGTCGTGATGATGAAGATGATGACAATAGTGATGATGATGGTGAAGACGATGATGATGGTGTTGGTGAAGATGATGGTGATGAAGATGATGATGATGATGATGATGAGATGGCTATGGTAACAATGTTGATGACAAGGAGGAAGATGACAGTGACGAGGATGAGGAAGATGATGAGGACGACGACGATCTGATGGTGATGATGATGATGATGATGATGAGGAAGGTGGCAATAATGAGGATGATGGTGGTGGAGGAAGATTGAAGATCTCAGCAGATGGATGGATGAAGAGGATTCTTCTTCACCAGTTTGGTTCAAGCTGCGAGGATGAATGAGGATTATTGATGATTGAAGATTATTGATGATGAATGAGGATTAATGAGGATTAATGATTATTGAGGATCCATGAGGATTATTGCGGATTAATGAGAATTAATGAGGATTGTTAAGGATTTTTGAGAATGAATGAGGGTTAATGGGGATTAATAAGGATGATTGAGGATTAATGAGGATGATTGAGGGTGGAGCAGGCCAGCACGCTGTCAGCCTCCACCCTCCAAAGCTGGCTTTGCTCCTGCCATAACAGCCAGGGTGGATATTCTGGAGGGGGGGGGGGGTGATGGAGTCTGACTGCCTGCCTGTGCTGGGTGAGGTGAGGTGGGGTGAAGGGTGGAGGCGGGGTGGGTGGGGGCGGGGGACATGGCACTACAAAGCCCGTTGGAAACTGAAAGCCTGATCGTCTCTTACTCATTCCTTCATTTATTTATTTCTTTATATCAGAAGCTGCAGGTCGCTGCCAATTAGCCAGCATCTGTCGTGACGAGGGTCCTGGGACCGAACACCCCCCCCCCCCCCCCCCCCCCCCCCCCCACCCCCCCCCCCCCCGCTCCACCTCCTCCACCCGGCCCCGTCACTCCCACACTGCAGTGATTCCAGAACTCTGATCTCCATCCTGCAGGGAGCAACCACTCTCACACACACACACACACACACACACACACACACACACACACACACACACACACACACACACACACCTCCCCCTCCTGGTGTCTCTGAATCTTCAGCGTCGGAAACTTTTCTTCTGCTAACATGAAAACAGTTTAAAGGAAGAGAAGACTGTCCTCCAGAGACTGACTGTCTTCCAGAGGCAGACTGTCCTCCAGAGACTCCTCCAGAGGCAGACTGTCCTCCAGAGACTCCTCCAGAGACTGACTGTCTTCCAGAGGCAGACTGTCCTCCAGAGACTCCTCCAGAGACTGACTGTCTTCCAGAGGCAGACTGTCCTCCAGAGACTGATTGTCCTCCAGAGACTCCTCCAGAGGCAGACTGTCCTCCAGAGACTCCTCCAGAGACTGACTGTCTTCCAGAGGCAGACTGTCCTCCAGAGACTGATTGTCCTCCAGAGACTCCTCCAGAGACTGACTGTCTTCCAGAGGCAGACTGTCCTCCAGAGACTTACTGTCCTCCAGAGACTGTCCTCCAGAGACTGACTGTCCTCCAGAGGCAGACTGTCCTCCAGAGACTCCTCCAGAGACTGACTCTCCTCCAGAGACTGTTCTCCAGAGACTGACTGTCCTCCAGAGACTCCTCCAGGGACTGACTGTCCTCCAGAGACTCCTCCAGGGACTGACTGTCCTCCAGAGACTCCTCCAGGGACTGACTGTCCTCCAGAGACTCCTCCAGAGACTGACTGTCTTCCAGAGGCAGACTGTCCTCCAGAGACTGACTGTCCTCCAGAGACTCCTCCAGAGACTGACTGTCTTCCAGAGGCAGACTGTCCTCCAGAGACTGACTGTCCTCCAGAGACTCCTCCAGAGACTGACTGTCTTCCAGAGGCAGACTGTCCTCAAGAGACTAACTGTCCTCCAGAGACTCCTCCAGAGACTGACTGTCCTCCAGAAACTGACTGTCCTCCAGAGACTCCTCCAGAGACTGACTGTCCTCCAGAGACTGTCCTCCAGAGACTGACTGTCCTCCAGAGACTGACTGTCCTCCAGAGACTGACTGTCCTCCAGAGGCAGACTGTCCTCCAGAGGCAGACTGTCCTCCAGAGACTGACTGTCCTCCAGAGACTGTCCTCCAGAGACTGACTGTCTTCCAGAGGCAGACTTTCCTCTAGAGACTGACTGTCCTCCAGAGACTCCTCCAGAGACTGACTGTCCTCCAGAGACTGACTGTCCTCCAGAGACTCCTCCAGAGACTGACTGTCCTCCAGAGACTGACTGTCCTTCAGAAACTGATTGACTGCACTCAGAAAGGAGGAGACGCTTTGGTGTTTCCATGAGTGTGTGTGTGTGTGTGTGTGTGTTCTTGTATTTCTATCCTTGTCGGGGCCAAATGTCCCCACAAGGATAGCAAAACGTGGAACGACGTGCCTTGTGGGGACCTTTTTCCGGTCCTAAGTAGGAGAAACAGTGTTTTCTTGACCATGTTGTTGTTACTGAAAAAAGTAAAAGTGCAAAAACATTTCTTTAGGGTTAGGCTTTGTTGTGGTGTGGGTTAGGGTTAGGGTAAGGGTCAGGGTTAGGGGCTAGACATGAATTGGAGTCAATGGAAGGTCCCCACAAGGATAGAAATACGAGACTGCATGTGTGTGTGTGTGTGTGTGTGTGTGTGTGTGTGTGTGTGTGTGTGTGTGTGTGTGTGTGTGTGTGTGTGTGAGGTGAGTGTCCTACTCTGAAGCAGAGGGTGGAGACCAAGACCAGTACCTGGTCTGGAACCACCAGCTTTCTATGTTTTTCTACACTGACGATCGGCATCTTTGAATAGTTCCAATGAGACCGGGCTCTTTTTGAAACCAGCACATCGCCCCCTGCTGGAGTTTCTCTGGAATGAAAGATTTTTTGCACTTCTGCATTACCTTCATGTTTTCTGAGCGGAGGCTGGAGCCTGGTTGGGACTGAACCTGCCAGTCGACACCGAGGGTGAAGAAACCCAAGCAAACTGGTTTGGGAAACATTGAAAGCCTGAAAGAAACAGTAGAACGTAGCCGAGGTGCTCCTTTCTTACATTTGAAGTTGTTTGATTTTTTTTTTTTTTGTTTTTGTTTAATATAATTTACTTCTGCTTGGAAATGACAACAATATACACTAAACACACACACACACACACACACACACACACACACACACACGCACACACACACACAGTGCTGCCGTTTCACTGTCTCCCTGCTTCTCTCCCTGTTTCCAGTAAAGACACAGTGAGGAGCTGGACTCGGTATGATGGACGCCACAAAAGACAACCACCGGACCGGAGGAGGACGAGCTTTAAGACGATATCCGAGGAGGAGGAGGAGTAGGAGGAGGAGGAGTCCCTCTACTGAGGCTGGCAGGATGATGGGAGGTGTCCGGAGCGCCGGCGTCAAACTTGTCGAACCGAGCGATCCAGTTTCCACCGGGGACCAGCGAAAAACAGAACCAGAGACACAGAGAGAGACACGTGTCCCGTGAGGACAAAACATTTTATTTTTCTAAACTTTTGTGATTTACTATGGTAAAAAAAAAAAGTGTGTATAAAGCAGTATAAATATATATGTACAATTCAGTTTTTATGTTTTTGGTACGGGGGAGGGGCAGGGTCAGCAGGAAGAAGGAGGACAAGCCCCGCCCCTTCCTGTCCCGTGGCGGGGAGCGCTCGGCTTCCCGGCAGAAGCACTTTCTACACTGTACTTCCGGTGGGCAGAGCTAACAGTTGACTTCCTGGTCTACCAGCTCCGCCCACTTCTTTTTATCTGTGGGCCGGCGGCAACGCCCCTTCCCCCGTCGGCGGCAGCGCTGGCCCCGCCCTCCGCCTACTGTTTAAGCAGCGATGCTGCTGTGATGTCACTTCCTCTAACGGCGGCGCTGCCAGGAGGCCCCGCCCCCCTCGTACTCTTCCTCCCCCCTCCCGGTGGGCAGCACCAATGGTTTACAGCACCGGGTGGAGGAGGAAGCCGAGCCCCGCCCGTCTGCCCGCTCCGCCCAGTGGAGGTCTCACCCACGACTACAGAACAGGAAAAAAAAAAAAACATGGCTGCCGACACCGCCGAATTTTACTGACCTGCCAGACTCAGAGCGTTTTTGGCACCAACAGACGGAACTCTGAGAGACGGACCGCGGTGCTTCAAAAAAAAAAAAAAAAAACACAGAAGAAGAAGAAAACAGGTGCCAGGCGTCTCGGATGCACGTTTTACCGCCTGACGAGAACAGCTCATCAACGCCGTGGAACCCAGTAACCCGTCACGCCACATCAGCAGGTGCATAACCAAACAGGAGCCGGAGGCGGAGCTCTGGCGGTCCGGCGGTGGAGATGCAGTGGAACCCGCCGGAGAAACCCGCCGGAGGAACCCGCCGGAGGAACCCGGGCTCCTCGTCTTCTCTTTCCGGTATTTTCCCATAACACTGATTTGTGTGTTGCTTCTTATTTTTTGGCAGCGCTGAAAACTTTCAAACAGGAAAAAAAAAAGGTGATTTGTTGAAACCTTAATCTTTCTATCAGGAGAGTCGCTGTCAGCGTGTTTCATCCAGAATGTCAGTTCAGTTTCTGAATGTACTTCATGTCCAGGCTGTCCGGTACCCGTGTATTCTTTTCCTGTATATAAATATATATACATATCTATTATATGGGCTGTGGTGATGTCAGGGAATTGAGGGGGTGGGCAGGAAAACCCTCTGGCCCCCCGAACATAGATATCAAAGCCCGACCCTCCTCCTGCCCCCCCACACCACCTCCTCCTCCACCTGCTGCTCCTCCGCCACCTCTTTAAATATGTCTCTGATATCTACTGTAACGTGTGATCATGTGTTGTATGACTGAAGGGGATAGGACTGAAGCCCCTCCCACCCCAGCCCCGCCCCCCAGATTCACTGCAAAAACAACCAATCCAGTGTCTCCCGGACGGCTCGCCAATTAGTGTGCGGCATTTTGTAGGTGTCAGATTGTTTTGTTGTTTTGTTGAGTTTCAGAATATTGATTATTCTTTTTCTGCAAACCAAAGTATGATTTAAACACGCACGCACACACACACACACACACACACACACACACACACACACACACACACACACACACACACACACACACACACACAAAATTTGTCCCCGTTCAGTGGAAAAACTTACTGTCCGTCTTCTGGATGGCTCGCCAATTACTGCAGGGGTTTTGTGAGTGTCAAATGAAACAAAACAACAAAAAACTTCATGAATATTGATTTTTCTTTTTCCTACTTGAACCAAAGTATAATTTAGACACACACACACACACACACACACACACACACACACACACACACACACACACACATATATGCACACACATGGTCTCAGTGCTCTTTGATCAGGAGACAGCGGGACTCGGCGATGACGGCGGAGCCGCGGATGTATATTGACGTGACCCAGATTTCTATTGGCTCATCAGGAAGAGCCGCTCGCTCTCCTCGTTAATGCAAAGGAAGCCGCCGCCCGGCTTCCCGCCAGCAGCCTCGGTCCGCATCCCGACGCCGGCGGCTGGGCGCACAGGTGCTTTTATTGCATATTGGAAACAACCTGCCGGCCCCTTGTGAAGCAGGAAGCTTCCAGGAGGCCGGCAGGTTTCGGGTGAAGCACAACTTTGAGAGTTCAGGGTACACCGCCCACTGGGTGGTGGTCGGGTGTGAGTTATTCCAAGAGGGTCAGACTAGCTGTCAGCTTCGGACTTCCTGTACAAACACTGCAGTGTGTACTGTTAATATTCTGTACAGTAAATCTCACCTCACACTTCTTGATTAACTTCATCTTATTTCAGGTTAAAAAAAAAAAGACAACAGATAAAAGAAGAGTTATTGTTCTGAATCAGGGCTCCTTCCCTCCGACCTCGCTTCATCTGCACACAGCTCCTCATCTGACAGAGTATCTATATCATGGCAACTAACTGTTGTGAATTCTACCTGGCGTGAAGTGGGTCGTCCTGTCCTCTCACGCCGGCTTTGCATCGTCACGTTGTGGGTTTGATTCCTCCGGCCTACCGGCAGACTGGCGGCGGGTCACCGGAGCTCGGGAGCAGGCTGGAGTTCCTCGTTTGGCGGGAAGTTCTCGGGGAGGGAAAGTTTAGCGCTCCGTTTCACAAAGAACCTCCGTTTTAAAGTTGATCTTTTCTTTCGGTTCCTGACGATGGATTTTGTCCAGTAAACTATCTATGCATTTTGAGACAAAAAAAAAAAACACTTGATGTCATGTGTGATAGGCACATCTTTGTGTAGAAAGCACTGTTAACTGGTTAGCCGCTAGCTTTGCTAAAGCTGGTACGACTATTATAGATTTGAATTTTGTCGTTTTGTCTCAAAGACAAAATCCAGCGACACGTGAAGCTGACGTCCTCCAGAAGACACAAAGGCCTTCACACACCCAGAGTGTCCCTAATGCTAACTGTGCTAACATTAGCATTCTGAGCTGTTTATACAAACGGGGAAGCGTCTGGACCTGCTGGCGTGGAACGGCCTCAAAAGTTTACATGGATCTATTCCTGCAGCGTGTTCGTCCACACTCGCTGCTCCAGGCAAAAAAAAAAAAAAAAAAAAAAAGATCTGAGGCGTGTTGATGGTTGATGAACAAGTTTAATAGTTTTTCGATGACAAAGTTAAATTTTCTATTTTTATTGTGTTTGCGGTCAGAAGTGGTTACGTAGCATTTGGTCGGACGGTCCTGCTCGGCTAGCGCTGTTTGAGTTCTCATCGACAGAAACTGTTTTCCAGCTGGAGGTTTACAGGATACGGCTGAGCGTGGTTCTGCTGCGCGGTTCTGTGACGCAGTTCTGCGGTGTGGTTCTGCGGTGTGGTTCTGCAGTGTGGTTCTGCAGTGTGGTTCTGCAGTGCGGTTCTGCAGTGCGGTTCTGCGGTGCGGTTCTGCAGTGCGGATCTGCGCTGTGGTTCTGCACTGTGGTTCTGCAGTGCGGTTCTGCAGTGCGGTTCTGCAGTGCGGTTCTGCAGTGCGGTTCTGCAGTGCGGTTCTGCAGTGCGGTTCTCCAGACGAGCTCTGGATCTGCTCGGCAGCGGTAGGACTGAGCATCGTGTCAACTTCGGGGTCTCATTCCGAGATGTTTGCCTGAACGTTTAAGACTCCACACATTATCCGAGTGTTCGGCTTCCTCCGGAGTTTTCAGTGTGTTTACAGCTTTACTACAGTGTGCAGGTGTTTTATTAGAAACTCAAAAAATACCAAAAAAAAAAAAAAAAAAAAAAAAAAAAAAGCAAGAAAAGAAGAAACAAGAAAAAACAAACAAACCTAGCCCTCTTAAACTAAAGCTACAGTATTTAGCATTTTAGCTACTAGTTTTGGATTTTTTATTTGTGACCCTGAGGCGGAAGGCCTCTAAAAGATGCAAAAACAGATAAATAACAATGTTGATATATTTCTTCAAACCTTCATCGTGCATTGTGTTTTTATTTGAATAAATACTGACTGTGCAAAAATTCACATTGCAAACTGCACATGCTGCAAGCTAATGCTGTGCTAAAAGGTTTTGCTAACATTTGTACAATCTGTACAGAACAGACTCTGATGTCCTTCAAATCTTGTTTTGCCAAAATATAGCAAAAAAAAAAAAAAAAAAAGCAGAGAGATTAGCTGAACTCCTGTGGAACCGGCGTTAGCATCGCAGTCGAGACGATGTGACGGGAATTAGCTTTAGCACGTTCACACTGGAAAACAAACAAAAAGAAGAAGAAGTTACTTTCTGTGACTCAGCTTATGCAATACACACCATGCAAACACGGCGTGGAGGTTTCTCCACCGTGAAACCGACTTCCACCGCCGTCTGGCATCCCAAAGGCTTTTGGCTCATTTAGAAATGTCTGGACAGAGTTTGCTTTCTCCGTTGTGATATTTGATGAGTTCTGCTCTGTTCCTGTTCCGATGGTCTTCACCTTCTCCCTGTGGAAGCTTCTTGTACTCCACATGTTCCTCTGTTCTCATTGGTTCTTGTCCAGCCTTACAGGATTCCCACTGCAAATTGATTCTTCTAAGTTGTTTTGTTGTTTTGGTAGCGGTTAGCATGCTAAGCCTCATGGGAGTTGAAGTGGGAAAAAAAAAAACATTTAATTGCCTTAAAATTTTCTGTGCGTTCATCTGACGTTGTGATCTGTTGTAACGATGAAAAATGATTCTATTTTATTGATCTGACGCCGTCGTTCGATGTAGTATTGATTGTAGCACCAGTGGCCGAAGTGTCGACAAGAGCAGAGTTTATTTTTAAAGCTTCTTTTGGTTTCCGCTGCGGCTGCTGCCGCCGACGAGTTCTGCCTTTAAAGGTACAGTGTCTTTTTTTTTCAATGTTAAAACAACCAACCAAAAAAAAAAACAAAAAACAGCGTGTTACTGAAAACTGGACTGGTGTCAACAAGCGAACCAGCTGGAGGTCTGTGTGGTAATATCACCTCTTGCCACCAGGTGGTGCAGTGAGTCACTGACCCCGTTCCACGTGGAAATGGATCGTTTCGGGGTTTTCCGTTCAGAAAACTTTCACGTTTACATGGCAACATTTTGAAATCGATGTCTGTCTCCATGGAAACGTCACAAACGCTGAAAACGACATAGCATGCCGGTCTACTAGTTGGTGCCGTGGAGAACAGTTCACAAGAATATGAGAAATGGTGGAACGCTAAGAACAGTTCCCTCTGAATGAGTGGTGCCCAGCCCTGGTCCTGGAGAACCTGGTACAGCATGTTCTGGTTCTCTCCCTGCTTCATAGATGGGCTTGGTGTGTTGAAGCAGGGAGAAAACCAGAACATACCGGACCAGGTTCTCCAGGGTAGTGCAGCACTGCTCTAAACATAAACACTGGATAACTAATACTGACAGAACACCAAGTTCTCTCTGGAACTACCAAGTCCAGGAGAGTCTGGACTGGGACCAGGACCAGGACCAGGACATTCTGGATTGGGGATCCTGACACTCTGAAGGAAAATGCTGTTCTCACTGTTCCTCTACTGAGCATGTGCAGAGACCAGGACCAGCGTTTCCATGGAGACGGAGCCCGAGCGTTTTTTTAAATGTGTTTTCAGTGACCTGGAGCTCCGCTGCCATCTGAACGGACCCCGAAATGCTCAGACAGGAAGTGGCTGTGGTGTGGGTGGGGCCTGGAGCTCTCTGCTGCCACCCAGTGCACACGCGTGGCATTACTTAAAGTTTACCAGCTGTACCTTTAAATCAAAACCTCCAGCCTGCCCCCGAGCTGAGGGATGGAGGGGGGGTGGGGGGGCGGGGCGACCGCGACCCCTCCTCCCCCGGTCCATCCTCCAGATGCCTTCAGTGTTACAAACTGGTCCTGATCTTCCTGAGCACAACTGCTGAGCTGTGACACTAGCAGGATGCTCCCCCCTCCCTCCTGTGGGAGCCCCCCCCCCATCCTGCCTAAGCAGTCTTCAGTATGTGAGTCGACTTGCCCCTTTTGTACTCCTGGTGTTCTGTACATAATAACCCCCCACCACCCCCCACCCCCACCCCCACCCCCCATGCCCAGCTTTCCTTCCAGGGGGAAAAAAGGAAAAAAAAAGAAAAAAAAGACCTGACTCCCCTAAAATGTTGTATTTTGTTCTAATGATGACAAAATTTATTTATAAGGATTTTCTAAAATCTATCTCTTTCTCCTTTTGTAAATGTTCCAGTTAAATAAAGTTTTAAAATGTTAAAAACTAAATGGATATATTGAAAGGTTAAAAAAGCCCCTCCCCCTCCCCGCTTGTACTCTGAATTTTGTGTTTTTGTTTCTTCCTCTTTCTGTATGCTTCTCTTTCCGTGCTTCAGATGAAGAGTTCTATTTATTATAACATTAACGTTATTATAATTATGACTAATTATTAATATTATCATCATCCTCATCTTCCTCATTATTATCATTAATAAACTTGTCTACTTCAAACTCCCAGTGTCTGTGCTGTTTGTCTGTGAGCAATGACTTACAGAACCTAGACAAAGCTGCTGCTGCCATGAAACTGCCCACTGTTACGAAGCTGCCATGAAGCTGCCACCGCCATGAAGCTGCCACCGCCATGAAGCTGCCACCGCCACGAAGTTGCCACCGCCATGAAGCTGCCACCAACACGAAGCTGCCACCGCCATGAAGCTGCCACGAAGCTGACATGGCCATAAAGCTGCCACAGTCACGCCGCCGCCACTAAGCTGCCACCGCCACGAAGCTGCCACCGCCACGAAGCTGCCACCGCCATGGAGCTGCCAGGAAGCTGCCACTGCCACGAAACAGCCACGAAGCTGCCACCGCCACGAAGCTGCCACCGCCATGGAGCTGCCACAAAGCTGCCACTGCCACGAAACAGCCGTGAAGCTGCCACCGTCACGAAGCTGCCACCACTATGGAGCTGCCATGAAGGTGCCACTGCCATGAAGCTGCCACCGCCATGAAGCTGCCACCGCCAAGAAGCTGCCACCGCCATGAAGCTTCCACCGCCATGGAGCTGCCATGAAGCTGCCACCGCCACAAAGCCGCCATGAAGCTGCAACCACCATGAAACAGCCACGACGCTGCCACCGCCACGAATCTGCCACCGTCACGAAGCTGCCATTGCCATGGAGCTGCCACAAAGCTGCCACCGCCACGAAACGGCCACGAAGCTGCCACCGCCACGAAGCTGCCACGAAGCTGCCACTGCCACGAAGCCACCACGAAGCTGCCACCGCCATGGAGCTGCCACAAAGTTGCCACCGCCATGAAGTTGCCACCGCCATGGAGGTGCCACGAAGCTGCCACCACCATGAAGCTGCCACTGCCACAAAGCTGCCACCGCCACGAAGCTGCCACCGCCATGGAGCTGCCACAACCATGGAGCTGCCACGAAGCTGCCACCGCCATGAAGCTGCCACAACCATGGAGCTGCCACAAAGTTGCCACTGCCATGAAGCTGCCACCGCCATGGAGGTGCCACGAAGCTGCCACCGCCATGGAGGTGCCACAAAGCTGCCACCGCCATGAAGCTGCCACCGCCATGGAGGTGCCACGAAGCTGCCACCGCCATGAAGCTGCCACTGCCATGGAGGTGCCACGAAGCTGCCACCGCCACAAAGCTGCCACCGCCACGAAGCTGCCACCGCCACGAAGCTGCCACGGCCATGGAGCTGCCACTGCCATGGAGCTGCCGTGAAGCTGCCACCACCACGAAGCTGCCACCGCCATGAAGCTGCCACCGTCACGAAGCTGACACCGCCATGAAGCTGCCACCGTCACAAAGCTGACACCGCCATGAAGCTGCCACCGTCACACGCCGCCACAAAGCTGCCACCGTCACGAAGCTGACACCGTCACAAAGCTGCCACCGTCACAAAGCTGCCACCACCACGAAGCTGACACCGCCATGGAGACACTGGAGACACTCCAGACCTATCGGGTCCACTCCAGACCTGTAGGGGGCAGTCATAGGATCACAGGCCGGGACCAAGGGTGTGTGGAACCCAAACTCCCAGCAGCTGTTTCAGGGGGACTGAATTCACCAGTGCACTCTGTCTGGAAGCCTGAGAATGTTTGACTGCAGCTCTTCTGGAACTCTGACCCCCCCAGGAACACCTGGTCCCCCTGTGGACCGGCTGGGAGGACAGACCTGCAGCTCCTGGTCCACATGTGGGTCTCCTGTTTTTTTGTTTTTTTTTTTACCAGGCTCAGAGGAGGATAACCCTGCAGAACCAGTAAACCAGTAACAGTAAAAACAGTACGAGGCAGGTAAGACACACCTGGTTCTCATGTTATTTGACCCTAAAGGTTTGTTGCTGAAGCCGAAGCTTGTTTGTCCACCTTTACCTCACCGCTGTGTGAAGAAAGAATTTTATACAAAAATCGAACCAAAGACAACAAGACAGCAGTCCAGATAGAAAACACCAAAGAGAGCCACTTTTTTATTTTTTCTGTCCTTTTCAATTTTTTTATTTCCTTTTCTTCTTTTCCCTTTTCTTCTTTTCCTTCCTGTTGTTCAACTCTCTTCCCTTCTTCTTTTCCTTTCCCATCCTCTCTTTTTCCATCCACTTTTCCTCCTTTTTCTTTGTTCTTCTCTCCCTTTGAGGCTGCTGAGAATAGAATTCAGAATAAATGACAAACAGAATTAGATTACAAGAAAGAAAAAAAATAACTGAATTGATTATTCATTGATAAAGTTTAGCTTGGTTGTGAGTTTTTCTGGTCTGTGTGTTGTCGGGTTTCTTTGCTGCTTCACTGTAATGTATTTATCAATCAGCCTTGTTTTGTATAATTTTATGAATTTATTCAGAGAGTTTGCTGTTTTTAGTTCTTGTCCAGAGTGTTCCACAGATTCACCCCTTTAACTGAAGTACAGTTTCCTTTAGTATTTGTTCTTGCTTTTATTTTGTTGAACATCGCGGCGCCCCTCAGATTATATCTGGTCTCTTTGCTGGAACAGTTCCTGCTGTCTGGGAGAACGTTCTGGTGCTTTATAGATTATCACTGCTGTGTTGAAGTTTAAGTCTTCTAGTTTAAGAAATCATTTTTTAATGAAAAGTGAATTTGTTGGTGCATGATAGTTGCTATGACTGACAATTCTTATTGCTTTTTTTGTAGTATGAAAATGGGATGGATTATTGATTTATACGTGTCCCCCCACGCTTCCACATGTTAGACAAGGCAACAACAGGGGGCAGTCTTGTGTGGAGGGATTTTTTTTTTTGACAAAATATTTTACTTTGTGTAAAATAGCTATTATTTTTAATATTTTTCTTTTTAAGTGGTCAATATGGGCCTTCCAATTTAGTTTATCGATTATGACGCCTAGAAATGTAGGTTGGTTTACTTGTCTGACAGCTCTGTCATTAATGGAGAGTTTCATCTGAATTCTGTTATGAAATAAGATAAAATTTGTTTTATTTATATGTAACCCTCCTCCAGATAGGTTAATAAATACAGTCAATTAATTTCCAATGGTTATTTAATTGTTTCTTTGTTTATAAGTGTTTTGCATTTTATTTTGAAAAACCGGACATTTATTTTGAACACCGGAAGTAGTAGGCCACGCCAGTGAAGCTGCTTTACTTTGCTAATGCAGCGTCTTCACTTCCTTTGAGACTGAAAAATGGGAAAAAGTTCTGAAAACTGATAATTTCTCAGTCAAACTGAGGAGCGGAGTAGTTTATGACGCCATGATCCGAAAATTCTGTTTTAGAGAGAAGAGAGGAAAAACCGTCAATGAAGCAGTTTCCGCCGCGCTCCCCTGTGAAACCCTTTGATAAGCTCCAGTGATGGGCACAGCTAACCAAAACGTTAGCTTCGATAACCGTTCTTCCGCTAACTGGAAAGTTAGCTTTGATAACGCTAAACGGACAAACTGCTAAAAAATTTAGCTGACGCTAACAATAACCGCTAACCGCTAACTGCCTCACCCACAGCCACTGCAGGCTCTGCAACAGGCCTAACGGGGGAACGCACCGAACGCAGAACCGCCGTGCGCAGAGTTTCTGATCGCCTCCCATGTTAACCGATCTGACCGCCGCACTGCAGCGCGCCCGCTCCGCAGCGCGCCCGCTCCGTTCGATTTTTCACGCCAGCACCGAGAGCGCCATTTGTCAAGCTGGATCAAGCAGATCAGACCAGACAGGAAGTCTAAAACAGAAAAGGCAAGAAAATCCGGTCAATTTTCAAAATAAAATAAATTAAATGACGATTAGTTACGGTGTTGCTCGTCCGTCTATAATTTGTCACTTGGGTCTAATCACAAGAGAGATGGACACACACACAAACAGACATACGCACGTGCACACCCAATCAAAATAACAAACACACACACACACACTCAGTGACAGAGATTCATGTGATACAGAAAAAAAAGAGGACAGGAGAAGAAAACGGCAGAATCTTGAGTTCCGGGGCTTTCTAACAGTTTTGGAATTGTTTCAATCGGACAAACGGATCGGGAGTTATTTGCATTACAAAATCCATGTTTTTTCGAAACAATTTGAAGTGTTTTTTCACAGCAGAGACTTTCCATGACTTTCCACAGTAACCACTACGAGAGGCGTTCAAGTACCCTCGGAAATTAGAGTCAGCTTACATTGGCTCCCAGAGCTACCACTATGCTAATGTGTAAATTTAGCGGAAGCTAATTAGTCCGCTATTGTTTTTCAAAGTTAGCTGAACAGCTAATCCGCTAATGAAAATGTTAGCTTTGCTAATTAGCGGTTAGCTGATTAGCAGAATGCGCCCACCACTGGTAAGCTCGTTGCCACGTGCTGCAGTGTGTGTGTGTGTGTGTGTGTGTGTGTGTGTGTGTGTGTGTGTGTGTGTGTGTGTGCGTGTGTGTGTGCGTGCGTGCGTGCGTGCGTGCGTGCGTGCGTGTGCGCGTGCATGCGAAACATCTCTGAAACTGAAATCAATCAGTAAACAACATGAGATCCTGGAATCAGATTAAAATCTGAAGTAATCCTGAGGAATCCTTTCTCTCTAAATTACAGCCTGGAGATTACTTGGTGTAACTTCTGTGTGGATTTACATTCCTGAACGACTCGCTCATAAATGTAGAAGTTAATGATCTGAAATGAGCAAACTAGGGATGCACGATATGGAAAATTTTAACCGATACCGATAACCAATAATTAGCTACTTATATGGCCGATACCGATACTGATAACCGATAAGTTCAGATTTTTATATTCAATGTAATCTTAAAATAATCTGAAGTTTGTGTTCAAAGGAGAATAAAAACATTGAAGATGCAGTGATGAAAAAAGTCATACTTTGTTTTTATTTCATTCAGTTGTAAAATAAAAGGTTCCATGTAATTACAGTCGCCAACCAAGAATGAAAGGGAGCAGAAAGAAGACGAGTCTTATTATATATATTATATCTGCCCCTGATCCCCAGAAATCAACAGAGGAAACAGAGCTTTGGTAGAATCGCTGTGTGTTCACTTTATTCACTGTCTGTGGTGTTTCCATCGCCATGAGGAGCCCTGATGTTTTTGACAATTATCGACACAAACCAGGGATAATCATGACGCCGTCATTTACAGTGTTTATCATCCCAACTCGAACAGCAGCAGCTGTTATTTAACATATGATTAGTTACCTGCGTGTCTCTCCAGCTTCCGTCGTGGCTTCTTTAACTCAGCCTTGCAGCCCAGCGTTTCTCTGGAGAGGGATGAAGTGGTGAGGGATGAAGAGGTTAGGGATGAAGTGGTGAGGGACATAGGTCCACAAAATGACAGGAGAACACATCCGGACGCTTTGGTGGCTTTTTCAAATGGAGCGCCTTGAGCCAGCAGCGGAGGTCTTCTTCTTTAGACGAGGCGGGTGGAGTTTAGCATTCAGCGTTCAGATCCAGCCTCTCCGTGCTCCAAACAACTCTGACAGAGAGAGCTTCATGTTTCCCCAGTTGTTGTGGCTCCACGGACAGCGGAATTGATGCCAAACATATTAAAATCACTAAAAAGAACAGTTAAAAGTAGCAAGAGGACTCGATGTTGTTGCAGCGCAAAGACGGCCAACCGGAAGTTGCTCTCAAAAATGGCGCCGCCCAGCAGCACTTCCTGAATAAGGTCACTAGATCCTGTTGTAGTAGATGCGAAAGGATCCTACTTATCCTACTGCTGGTTTACTGTGCATCCTCCCTCGAGACTCAGATTAAGTTATGACCGTTCTCTTTGAATTCCAGTAAAGTGGAACAATGTGAACCTTTCATTAAGATGCCATTAAGTGTAATTACATAGTTAAATCAGTTTATAACAGCCACGCATTGGCATTACTGATTTGGCACCATATTTAGCTCCTGAATGACCTGCCTCTGAGACAAGCAAAATCTACCATCATCAGCCTGGAAGGAGGATGTAAGGCAAGTAGTGTCCTTCCATACCTGCCCAAGAAGCTGCAGGATAGGATATTAACAGATAATTTGAAGAAAAAAAAATTACCAGATAATTTGCAAAACTGATTTAAAAAGAGAAGAAAGTCAATATGAATTACGAGGAACTGAAGTCTTTTCATTACCAGAGTCAAGAACCAAACCAGAAGAAAGATGTATCACAATCCAAAGAATGAGTCTATGGAACAATCTTGACTGTAACATTAAAATGTCTCGGTCCATTTATAGTTTAAGAAATGTTTCAAAGAACAGTTATTAAAAAGATATGATGCTGCTGTATCATGAGAAATTATAATACTTTGATTTTGTAAATATCTTGTGAAATGGTTGTGAAATGTTTATCAGCAAACCTTGATGTAAACTGTTGTTTTGTCAATTATTTTGTGTTGGTAGGGGCAGACATTAAGTTTTACTTCTTTCTGCTCCTTTTCATATATTTCAAAGAATTAAATAAACAATAAATGAATGAAATCAATGAAAGGATGCACAGTGAACCAGCATGGTACAATAAGTAAGATTATTGTCTTTGGCTAAATGTCTAACAGAACAAGAGACGACCACAGAATAATCTAAGGAAATGATAAAGCTAAACATGGCAACAAAGATCTGAAAAATTGACTTTTAGAGTGAACACTAAAATACAGTATCAATGTGGGACATGGTTATAACAGCAACTCTTACGTCTCATGGAAGTGTTCTGAACTAAACCAGCTGCTTTCATACAAACATGAACCATAGAGAGTTAAGTAGTGATCAGTTTAATGGTGGTTATAAAGATGATTATAAGGATGATCAATGCCTGTGCTTACTTCCTGAACGTCCTGAAAAATCAGGGTGTTTCTTGGACTTCTTTTTCTTTTTCTTCTTCTCTACTGAGGATGATGAGAAGCTGGAGTCTGAAGAGGGACATGGAGACATTGAACTTGAGGATGAAGAAGTGTTGGAGCCTGGGAGAAGGCGAGGGGGAGAAGCTGGACAAGGGAACAAAAGGAAACAAAGCAAAAAGAACTAAGGATATACTCACTCTTGGTAGGTTCCATTAGATTTTAATTTACTGATCCTAAAAATGGGAAATTTGCCTATTACAGCAGCAGAAAAAGTGTAATATACACAACAGTGTTAAAAAGTAGAGAGGTAGAAAAAAACACAATAAATGAAAAGCAATAATCAACCTGCAAGCAGAGAGTGCAAAAACAAGTACTGGAGATAAAAAGTGTCGTGATATAGAACATAATGTAAGTTACAAGTACTACAGACAACTGTACATGTCCTAAAACAGATTTTTTAATTACAGACAATGACTCATTATTTGCTGCCTGCTCTGCAGAGCCATCCAGTGCAGGGAGGAGGACAGCTCAGAGTTAGTTTTTCAAGCTCTCAGCAGCACCAGCAGTGAATGTGAGTGTGTCTGTTAGCATGTCGGTAGGGCAGCGTCTGCAACATACAGTTATGGTTCAGTCCGTGTCAGTGGTTCACGCTACTGGCCGAGTCAGGATTTATATCACTTTATGTGTAGCAATGTAATCATCGGAGACCTACACCATTCTTGGAAGGGATTAGGACAATAGCATTTCCAATCAAGTTGACATCCCAGGTGTGTTAAAATGATACAATAATTACTATTAATTGTAAAAATAAACTATCCATGCACTCTCTGCTGCAGCCTATTTCTATGTCTCGAGCCCTCCTTGAATATCTAATACTGCATGAATAATGTTAATTGCAGTGTATTTGTACCTTTCCCAGTAGATGCAGGCATACTGGGGGCCCCCTGAATTTGGGCAAGTAGGAAATCCTGGTCATTTTTCAGGTCCCTGTTGGCCTCCTCCAGGTATTTAATGCGATCCTCAAGGTGTTCGATCTTCTGTCGATCCAGCTTGGCCTGTACTTTCAGTTTCCTCAACTCCAAAGCCGCTGTCGGAGACACTGGAACACAGGCAGCGATCATTCAACCTGATGTTTATTAGACCTTAAACAGAGATGTGACCGCGTTGCGTGTACGCGCAGGTCGCGCCGGTACACGCTGCGCCAGAGCGCCACCGCAAAACAATCATGAAGATAAAAGTGAGGGTAGACGAAGCTACAGCCTGATGGCTTCACACGAAGACAGCCAGAGTGAAAACCTCGAGGACAGCGAGAGCAGACTCTGCCTGGAGGGAGGAGAAGGTCTGCGAAAGAAATGACAATAACTAATCAGTCCGGCGGCGCCCCCGCCATTCAGAAACAGAAAAAAAGTCAAAATAAACTTTAATACTAAATGAAAATGTACTGACAGTGTATTGTGCTTCATTTTCTGTAAATAATCTGTAATAAAGGTGCAGATAAACAGTCTGTGGTGCCGGAAAAGCTTCTTGAGGATGCGTGGATCAGTGCGCCTGCACTGCTGAGCTCAGAATGTCGAAAGCGCGTCTGCATCGGTGGCGACACGAGGACATGCAGACATGCAGAGAAGGCAGTAAAACATGAAGAAAATAATTAGACTACCGTGTTGGCCAGAATATAAGACGACTTCGATTATAACACGACCCCTATTTTCAAAGATCAATTTGTGAAGAAAAAAAAATGCTGAAGACAATAAGGTCACTCATGAAACAACTTTTTACTATACAATTATTATAAACTAAAAAACTCACAACTGAAATAACATTTCACGAGATATAAAATGAAAATGAATATTGAATAAATTTAATAGTATTGAATAAAAACTATATTCTCTTTCTCAAAATAAGAAACAATAAGCAACAAATAAGAACCTCAAGGGGTCCAAACTGCATAAATGATGTAAATAACTGTCCAGGTCCTTCAGCTGAATCAGGCTCTGGTGGTGGACATTCCGTCTGTCCGTCTTTCAGAGACGTATTCACTCTCCCTTCTATCAGTCTCTCTGAAGCGTCGCTCTCAGGACCACGAAAAGCTTTTCTCATAGCGTTAGCATCTGTAATGTTTTTTCTGTGCTCTCCAAGGCTCTGCTCCACCAGATCTCCTGGCGGCTTGGCAGTAGTTTGATGACTCTGCTGCGTTGATCACCATCAGTTTAAAGTTGGCATCATAACTTCTCCTCTGTTGTTGCTCAGTTGTCCAGCGTTCAGCCCCTTTGTTCCAGATGATCCGCCATTTTTCATCAGATCATTTGATCTCATTTCATCGCTCCACTCGCTCTCTGGTCAGTGATACTTTGGCTCCATCTAGCGGCGCGGATGCGTATTGACCATCTACCGTAAGTCCGCGATTATAACACGACCCCACTTTTGAGGATGCAATTTCTGGAAAAAACATCGTCTTATATTCGGGCCAATACGGTAACTTAGTTTCTTTGGGGAATATTTGACTGGCATCTTCTTCTTCTTCGTTGGTGGATTAGGGGCCTCCTCAACATCTTCTGTCCTCTCCTCGTTCCCCTCCCCCACATCGTGTAGCAGGTCGTCCTCGGCTTCCTCTGACTTCATCCTGCCTTTCACCCTCTTCTTGAAGCGGGTTTCCATCTAGTTGTGTAAATAACACCAACACTGTGTCACAGCAGCTAATGTTAAAACAGTTGAGGCAACTTTGGAAAAAGTAATGTTTAGAAATTGCTAGAAGAAAACTGGAGGCTGTCGGCTGCCATTAAAATACCTCAACTTAAAGGCTAACTAGCATGAATTGATGAACTAACTTGACTGACATCAGTGTTATCATGTTCTCCCCAAATAAAATTGTCCAAATTACATATTTCACTTTAGCTTACCTGAAATAGCAAACTCCGACACCCCGATGCTGCTTCCGCGGCGCTGCACTCCTGTCCTTCAGACAACGCTCAAGGATCTCTGACTGGCCAATAATGGTCACGTGATGTTACGTTGGGTGCGTTCAGGTTCAATTCGAATTTACATACTCAACCGTTTAGGCGCGAACGCGACGCAGACGACCAGGTCAGACACGCCTGAACAGTACAATGGTGCTGGTTAAAGAACTGCTTAAACTTACTCGGTGTTCTGACACAAAGAAGAACAAAAGAAGGATCGTTAGATGGATGCAGAAACGTGGCGTATTGAAGAGGACTATGAAGTGCGCAAAATGCAGGAGGAGGATGCATCTGACAACGTGCCATGTCAAGGATGGTCAGTGGTGGTAAGCAGAAGCTAACTCTGACTTTCTAATTGAGCAATATTAGCATTGTGGTTAGCTTCAGTTTCTTATTCAAGAACAATTATTAACCATCAAGACAGTCAGCATAACAGCACGTAGTAACATTTGGGTTGAATGTTACAATTGGATCATGTCTTATTAACCAGCCAGAGGACTGAAATTAGGATTAATATTAATAACATTAACATTTAGAAACTTTTGGAAACCACTACAGTATGCTATAGTTATCCCATCACATGGAATGTTATTTCATATTTTTATTTGTGGTAGTCCTCTTCTCAGGCTTTCCCTTTCTTTATTCCTCAGCGTCTGTAAGCATCATAAAAACTCCCCACGATCTGTACGCAATGGCTCAATATTCAGCAGGTCTCACGTCCCTTTGAAACAATGGCTTGACTTCATGCACAGGTACAGTATTATTTATATACCAAAGGAATTAAATGTAAGGGGGAGTTGTTGCTGTAGGTTTTTTTTCTTAAATAATATATTAAGCAATGTGATTTATAGGTGTGTAGTTGATGTATGAACTCTGTTCTACTAGTACCTCTAAATTGTTAATACTAGAGGTATTTATGTCATCTAACCCCACCTTACTATTGGATTGGATTGCATTAAACCTTTTCAGTCAAACAATATGTTAACCATGTATGTATACATGCATATGTGTATATATGTATGTATGTATGTGTGTGTGTATGTGTGTATATGTATACATACATGTCTTACTTGCCATGTACTTTTTTGATTATTATGCTTTATGACTGCAATAAAATCTATCTAATCTTAAAAAAAATGTAATCTAGATTACACAGGTTTCCCCAATGAAGTGGTCAGTGAGTCTATATGTCCTATAAAATATAACTTTATGTAATAAATACATACAGTACAAATGGGAATGACACTCACTCATGCTTGCCTCAGTCAGAAATCGTTGGCTGGTACTTCAGCCTTCAGAACATGCACAAATACAGAATGTAGAATTTGGACTGCACACATACATGTAGTACTTCTTACAGTACAGTCTACTTTAAGTTTCTTCTCAGCCCAATTCAATTACAGGATATAATGCAGGCCATGTCAGTTACGTTTTGTAATTATGTTTCTCCTTTCTTCAGATTTGCACAAGGTTTGCAGTTGAAGCAACTTGCCATGATCACCGAGGGGACAGCAGCAAGCTCCAGGACATTGACAAGAATGACAGATGTACTCAGAAAGGCTGACACACTACATACTAGTTTTTAACTAATAATTAATTGATTAGGTAAAAAAAAAAATTGATGGTTGATAAGTTACCACTGTAGACCATTGGATTCAACACTGCTGTACAGTTATTTGGTAATCTCAGTGACACGTGTGTGTGTGTGTGTGTGTGTGTGTGTGTGTGTGTGTGTGTGTGTGTGTGTGTGTGTGTGTGTGTGTGTGTGTGTGTGTGTGTGTGTGTGTGTGTGTGAGAGAGAGAGAGAGACACCTGCCGGGGGTTTTGTTGTGTTTGGCGCCTGCCTGGATTCACCGGATGATACCAACTTTAAACTGATGGTGATCAACGCAGCAGAGTCATCAAACTACTGCCAAGCCGCCAGGAGATCTGGTGGAACAGAGCCTCGTTCTTATTGGAGAGCACAGAAAAAACACTACAGATGCTAACACTATGAGAAAAGCTTTCCGTGGTCCTGAGAGCGACGCTTCAGAGAGGGTGAGTGAATACGTCTCTGAAAGACGGAAAGACGGAATGTCCACCACCAGAGCCTGATTCAGCTGAAGGACCTGGAAAGTTATTTACATCATTTATGCAGCTTGGACCCATTGAGCCTTCTTATTTTTTCATTTTATATCTCGTGAAATGTTATCTCAGTTGTGAGTTTTTGAGTTTATAATAATTGTATAATAAAAATTTCTTTTATGGGTGACCTTATTGTCTTCAGCATTTTTTTTTTTTTTTTTCACAAAATGATCTTTGAAAAATAGGGGTCGTGTTATAATCGGAGTCGTCTTATATTCGGGCCAATACGGTATTTTATAACTCATTGTAATAAAGTAACTTTCACAGAAATTACAACAACCATGACGTCATTTTAATGGGATTTTTTTAAGGTAAGAAGGCAGAACTACATTTGAAAGTGATTCATGACTAATGCATGTTAACAGAAAATGAGTGTCTAATACATACATAGACCTGGAGTCGAGCCCAGACAGCATCATATAGAACTAAAGACAGATTCCAAAAAATACAATTCTATTCATGTAGGTTGAACACAATCACTGAGATAAACTGATGGAGGACGGAGAGTCTGTCTCCCAGAGACTGCCCACCAACCCCAAGACTGACCACCAACCCCAAGAGACTGACCAGCAACCCCAAGAGACTGACGACCAACCCCAAGAGACTGACGGCCAACCCCCAGAGACTGACCACCAACCCCCAGAGAGTGACGGCCAACCCCCAGAGAGTGACGGCCAACCCCCAGAGACTGACCACCAACCCCCAGAGACTGACCACCAACCCCCAGAGAGTGACGAACAACCCCCAGAGACTGACGACCAACCCCAAGAGACTGACCACCAACCCCCAGAGACTGACGTCCTACCCCCAGAGACTGACCACCAACCCCCAGAGACTGACCACCAACCCCCAGGGACTGACCACCAACCCCCAGAAACTGACGACTAACCCCAAGAGACTGACGGCCAACCCCCAGAGACTGACCACCAACCCCCAGAGAGTGACGACCAACCCCCAGAGACTGACGTCCTACCCCCAGAGACTGACCACCAACCCCAAGAGACTGACGACCAACCCCAAGAGACTGACGGCCAACCCCCAGAGACTGACCACCAACCCCCAGAGAGTGACGACCAACCCCCAGAGACTGACGTCCTACCCCCAGAGACTGACCACCAACCCCAAGAGACTGACGACCAACCCCAAGAGACTGACCACCAACCCCCAGAGACTGACGTCCTACCCCCAGAGACTGACCACCAACCCCAAGAGACTGACGACCAACCCCATGAGACTGACCACCAACCCTCAGAGACTGACGGTCAACCCCCAGAGAGTGACGGCCTACCCCCAGAGACTGACGACCAACCCCAAGAGACTGACCACCAACCCCCAGAGACTGACGGCCAACCCCCAGAGAGTGACCACCAACCCCAAGAGACTGACTACAAACCCCCAGAGACTGACCACCAACCCCCAGAGACTGACGGCCAATCCCAAGAGACTGACGGCCAACCCCAAAAGACGGACGGCCAACCCCCAGAGACTGACCACCTTCCACAAGAGACTGACCTCCAACCCCAAGAGACTGACCACCAACCCCAAGAGGCTAACCACCAACCCCAAGAGGCTGACCACCAACCCCAGAGACTGACGAGCAACACCCAGAGACTGGCCACCAACCCCAAGAAATTGACCACCAACCCCAGTCCCGCTCGTGTTCTTGCACTGCAACTTTGCCTTGAATGTGATGTATTGATGTGAGTCGGCGTTGACGGACAGATCAGAGATTTCTATGTTCCTGCTGAAGACCGGGTCCTCTTCATGCTGGACCAGCCCGTTGGTCTGCAGCAGGTTTTCAAACTGATCTGAGGATCCCTCCGGCTGCTGGAAGTCGCCACTCAGCATCACACTGTCGTAGCATTCGTCCACCTGGTCCAGCACCTCCTGCAGCTCCACCAGGAACAAGATCCAGCTGCCGCCCGCCACCCGCTGCACCGTGATGAGCAGGACCGGCTGCCTGCACCCGGGACACCTCAGCTCCAACACCACATACCGGAAGGTCGTCAGCAGGTCAAACATGAAGAAGTCATCCAGCAGCTCTTCAGAAAAGTGAGCAGTGACCCCGTCCGTCCCACTTTTCCCTAAATCGAAGTAGAAACTGAAGTTTCCTGGAGATGATTCCTGAAGGACCTGGTAGGCGCTGTCCTGCTGGATCCTGGTCCCTGTGCTGAGGAAGACATCCAGGCTGTGCTTGGAGACCAGCTCTGGGATTCTGGACATCTGGAAGTCGTCTGATTGGACCTTGAGGAGTCCGATACTCAGCTCTCTTTCTCTAACCACAGATCTCTGTTCCGGGTAACGTGTTCTCCAGCCTGAACTCAGATACGCAATTAAAGCAACAATCACAATTAAAGCAACAATCAAACTGAGGAAATTCTTGATTCTCATCAGCCTCCTCCTCTTTTCCTTCTTCCTCTCTTCTTCCCTCCTCCTCTCTTCTCTCCTCTTCCTCTCTTCTTCCCTCCTCCTCTCTTCTCTCCTCTTCCTCTCTTCTTCCCTCTTCCTCTCTTCTTGCCTCCTCCTCTCTTCTTTCTGACGTCTGGCCATCTCTTCTAACATTTTCCTGTCAATGAAAGCAGAGGTTAGTTCAGTAGGAAGTCGGCTGCCTGGAATCCAGCAGAGCTCTGTCCCTCTGTTTATTCCTCCACTGTGACGTTCGTCCTCCTCCACACCAGGGGTGAGGACCGTCACCTGGAGCCCCGGCGGTCGGTTTCTGGGTCTCTGTTGCAGTCTGCAGTGAACCTTTCTGGAATATAAACCTCTGCTCCCCGTCACCACCCCATGGCTGTCCCCCGTTCCACTGCTCATTGCAGCGTTGGAGACAGGTTATCACGGACGGGGACTCGTCTCTGTCTTCTGTAAATGAAGACCGACGGTGTTTTGGTGTCAGGTGGTTTCCCGTCTGCTCAACGTTTGGAGTTCTGGGTGATTCTGGTTGTTTGGAGACGTGTGGGGTGAGAGTTCTGGAGTGATGGAGCTGTTTAGTTTTTTTTTTGGTTTTTTTTGGGGGGGGTCTCGGCAGTGGGTGAAAGTGGCTGGATTGTCTCGGGGAAATGTTCCACGCTGCAGGAGGAGTCGCACCTTTGTCTGGCTGCTTTGCTGAGCCTGCATGTTCTAGACTCTAGACTCTAGAGTCTAGAGCATAAATACAAACCACAAAACCACCTGAAGACCCGGCAGGAGAGTGAGGGACGGGGGCAGATAGAGGGACAGGGCAGGTAGAGGGACGGGGCAGGGGCCTTACCTATGAAACTCTGCGGGAAAATCTGACAATGATCGTGCGAGGGAACGAAACGCAAACTTCTGTCCACAAAAAAAAATTTCGTCGCCAAAAAAAAGTGCGCCGCACAGCTGTTCACAATTTCCAAGTCATGGTTTCAAATCCTGCAGAGAACGTGACGGTGGCCGACCCCGCCCACAATCCCTCCCCAACTCCACCTCTTGGCACCATATATGGGTATGCAAATGAACTCATGAATGACATTTGGGTTTATTAGAGGGTGCGGAGCTCGCGGATGACGTGTTAAAAAATTAAGATTTTAATGACATTTGGGCGGGTTGTGGTTGAAGCAGTCAAATAATAAAAAAAAGCAACATTTTAAATCTTATTCCAAACATAAGGAAACGAACGAAAATTATAGAAAAACACTTTTTGATCAGCCAAACGAGCAACAGTGTGCATAATCATGGCATTTAAACTTTAATCGCACATTCAGCAGAGTAACGCAGCTTTTCCTCTCCAGGCCGATCAGCGTCTCGCTGCAGAACACCAGAGTCACCGGCAGGCAAGACGCCGCTGCAGGTGGATCTGCCGCTGTGGAGGTTTGAAGTGATGCTGTGGCGCCTCATTGGTGAGGTGGAGATCCGGTCTGCTGTCCTTTTTGGAGGACACAGCAGTGGAGGGACAGACGGAAACACGTTGAGTGGGAGCAGGTGGCCACAACGTGGTCAGAGCCATCGGGCCACTACTGCTGAAGTGAAAAAAAGTGGTCCGACTTGAAGGTGAGTTGTCATAATTCATAGTGTCTCAACATTGCAGAAACACCTTAAAAAAAAAACTTAACCTAAACATGTAGTGGAAATTGGTTGCACAATATGATTGTGTGTTCATGCATTATCAGAACAGTTTTCCTCTGGAGTCAACAGGTTTAACGCGCTGCAGCACATAGAGGCTGTGGACCCGGAGGATTCGGGGTTCGGACTTCAGATATGGCCATGGCTACATAGCAAACACTTTTTGTGTCAATTTGTCATCTAATTGAGGACAATTTGAAGTGTGTATCATGAGAAGAGTTATGTCATTACAAGTGACACTGACAGTCGGTATTTGTAAGTGCAGAGACAAACACGTTTATTTAACTTATAACTGTTATTATCCTGTACATACGTATCTATCTCAAGTGTTTATTTAACTGATATCTGTTACATATCTGTCTGTCATAAATGTATATCGTAATTATCTCTTTGTATCTGCTAATGTATATCTTTATATCTGTTATTTATTTCATTATATCTGTCTTGGATCTTTATGTAAGTTAGATTTGATTTATATCTGTCAGCTTATATCTATTACTTAATTATATGTGTCTTCAATTGTATTTCCGTTATATTTAATTTATATTTAAAGGTGCATTAAGGAGTTTGCACGTTTTATGCGAAACAGCGCCCCCTGCAGGCATTGGGCGTAATGCAGCTTAGTGAAACACTCGTGCCTGTGGCTCGTGTGCACGGAAGAGAGGAACTCCTTCCTCGCTCGTTTAGTAGCGCTCCAGTAAAATGTAAGTTTCTTCTACCTGGTGGAGTCTGTGTGGAGCTGTGGCAGTGCTAGAAGCCAGTCTGTTCTGACTTTCTGGAAGATTCTGCTCAGTTGTTGCTCACTAAGCATCTGGCGGAGTAATGGCGGACAAAATGAAACCTAACTAAATCAGGCCAGCCAGAGTGCGCATTACGTCATTCCTTTCAAATTCTCCCCAAAAATCTCTGGTGCCAGACCGGCACTGTGACTTTCAAGTGACAGTTTAGCGCTGTTAGAGGTACTGGTAATGAATATGTCAGGGCACATTGTACACATCATTAAAAATGTGTAACATATTTATGGTGGAAAATAAGTATTTTTAAGGTTGAAAAACTCCTTAATGCACCTTTAATATTTAGTTGTGCCAGTCAGTATATTTCTGTTATTTAATTATATCTATCCTAATTTTACATACAAATTATATTTAACTTTTCCTTGGATGGTTGGGCTTTGTATTTTTCTACTTTTCTTTCTACGCTTTTTGCTGCTGCAGCCCTGCAATTTCCTCATGCGGGACAAATAAAGGACTTTCAGTTCCGTTTCCTTCTCCTTTTTCGTCTCCACGTAGTTTTTCTGAATTGTGTGGTCCTGTACGGCAGATATTTTGTTGGCGGTGAGGACCGCAAAGTCCCACGCATTTTTTTCCCTTCGAAAATTTGTATAGGTACCTGCTTTGGCGCAGAGGAGCGTCCACTCTCCCTGCAGCTGTCCACTCTCCTTAATACTGTCCACTGTCACTCTAAAACTTCAACATGCTCCCTGGATCCCATTCCCACCTCAGTCATTAAAACCTGTCTTCCCATAATCTCTCCACTCATCACTGAAATCAGAAACTCCTCTCATCCGGCTCTGTCCCACATTCTCTTAAGCTGGCTGCCATCACCCCCATCCTCAAAAAACTTGGTGTCGACCCGACAACCCTGCAAACTTCCGGCCCATTTCCAACCTTCCCTTTCTGTCCAAAGTCCTCGAACGAGTCATTGCTTCTCAACTCCAAACCCACCTCATCTCAAACAGTCCACATGAACCCTTCCAGTCCGGCTTCCGTCCAAAACACAGCACTGAAACAGCTCTATTAAAAACCAACAATTATCTCCTCCTCTCCTCTGACTCCGCCCATCTCAGCATCCTCATCCTCCTGGACCTCACTGCAGCCTTCCACACCATCAGCCACTCCCTCCTCCTGTCTTGCCTCAAATCCACCCTCAACATTACCGGCTCCGCTCCGTCCTGGTTCCAGTCATCCCTCTCCCATCGTCAACAGTTCGTCCACATCGACCGCTGCTCCTCCTCCAAAGCCCCCCCCCCCCCCCCCCCCCCCCCCCCCCGCCACAGGGCATTCCCCAAGGTTCGGTGCTTGGTCCTCTCCTCTTCATCCTCTACATCCTCCCCCTCGAAACATCGTCCGTCGTCACGGTCTGCACTTCCACTGCTACGCTGACGACATACAACTCTACGTCTCCGCCACATCCATACACCCCAACATCCACCCCCCTCACCCAGCGCCTCACAGACATCAAAACATGGACGAATCACAACTTTCTTAAACAAAACAGTGACAAAACAGACGTCATCTTCATCGCTCCACACAACATCACCAAATCTGCACATTTCACCTTAAATTTTGAGAACTCCACGCTCTCTCCATCCCTGCTGATCCACAACCTCGGTGTTCTCCTGGACCCCGCTCTATCATTCCACCCCCACATCAAACACAGAACCCGGACTGCATTCTTCCACCTCAAAAACAGAGCTGGACTCCGCCCATCACTCTCTTTTTCTGCTGCTGAAACTTTAATCAAGGCTTTCATCACTTCCAGAATCCACTACTGCAGCAGCATTCTCTACGGTACACCATCCAGAACCCTCAATAAACTACAGTACATTCAAAACTTCACTGCCCGCCTCCTCACCCACACCCTGCTCCCAGGGCCAGGGTGGGGTTGAAATTCAGCCCAGGAGTTTCGTTTGGAGACGAGTTTTATCCGATAATATGAAGAGCGGGGGGTGGGGGGGGTGGGGGGAGGGGTGCATAGACCCCACCGGCCCGGAACACACCAGCCGTTTGGGAAACCTCCCGAACCTCCCGATGGCCACCCCACCCCTGCCCGCTCCCGTCAACACATCCCCCCGGTCCTCCACCAGCTCCACCAGCTCCACTGGCTCCCCGTCCCCCAGCGCTCCACTTCAAACTCCTCCTGGTCACCTTCAAAGCTCTCCATCATCTGGCCCTCCCTCCCTCACAGACCTGCTCCACCCTCACACTCCATCATCTGGCCCTCCCTCCCTCACAGACCTGCTCCACCCTCACACTCCATCATCTGGCCCTCCCTCCCTCACAGACCTGCTCCACCCTCACACTCCATCATCTGGCCCTCCACCCCTCACAGACCTGCTCCACCCTCACACTCCATCATCTGGCCCTCCACCCCTCACAGACCTGCTCCACCTCCACACTCCATCTCGCTCCCTCCGCTCCTCCACCTCCACCCTGCTGTCCCTGCCGGGTGGGACCAGGCTCCCAACCTGGGGAGACAGAGCCTTCTCCATCGCCGCCCCACCCTCTGGAACTCACTGCCCCCACCTCTCCGTGACTGCTCCGACCCCCCCACCTTCAAGAAAGAACTCAAAACCCATCTGTTCAGAACTGCTTTTAATGTTTAATGTTTTTTACTGCTGTTGATTTTATACTGTTTTTAATTTATTTTGCTCTATTGTGAAGCGTCTTTGAGTGCCTTGAAAAGCACTATACAAATACAATGTTTTATCATTATTATCATTATTATTATTATTATTATTATTATTATTATTATTATTATTATTATTATTATTACTCTCCCTGCAGCTGTCCACTCTCCTTAATGCTGTCCCCTCTCCTGCTGTCCCCTCTCCCTGCTGTCCCCTCTCACCATTGAGTACCGATCGACTGATTTGAGGTCAGTTGATGGTTTCAACAGAATCCTGAGGACGGGGATCGAACATGGTGTCTCGCTTTATGCTGATGATCTTCTTCTCTTTCTGCCTGACCTTCTGGCCTGCCTGCCGTCTGTCCTTTTGCTCCTGAACACTTCTGATGTTACCTCTGGATATAAATTAAGTAAACATGGGCATGCCGTCCCGTTGGACTCAAACAGATGAAGGAGTGAAGGAGGTGGATGAGTGGTGTGATGCTGAAGGGGAACTGTTTGCTCCTGCCTGGAGAACCTACAACACTGAAGGGAACTGCAGCTGCTCGGCTGCCGTGTTGAATGTCTACATTTTAACAAACATCAGAGGAGCTACTGACGTCTCACATTTTAACACATTTCATGGAAAACAAACCTGATTGTGTCCAGCTGTTCCCTCAGAGTCCTCGTCATCTTTCGGATGTCTCCAGCTGTGTCTCTCAGTGATTGGCTGGCCTCAGTCACATGATTTTTCTTGATCAGTTCCTTCCAGCTGTCGATTGCTTCAGGAAGTGCAAAAGCCATTCCTACGGCTCCGCCCACAACCTGAGGACCAATGAGAACTCATCAAAATGAAATGGACAAACAGGACATGGAGAGAGACACAGTTTGATAAATGAGGCCTCAGAATGCTGCAGAGCTGGACTGAGTCTCACCATGGCGCCTCCTTTCAGGACGGTTTTGGCTCCAGGTGAGGACAGTGTCTTGATGAGTTGTTTTACTCCTTCAGCAAACAGGATCCTGGATTTCTTCCCACTGAGTTTAACAGCAAAATATGCTAAAATCCCAGCAACTGCCACGGTGAGCAAAGTGTCCGTTCGCATGAGGACGTTCTGTCTGGGATTCCATGCATCTCCCGGGTAGCCATGCTGATTGAAGTCAATGAAGTGGAAATCAACTTGTATTCTGTTCCTCCTGGCCATGGCCCGCTTCATCTGGATCATGAAGGCCTGGTCCTGCTGGTCCTGATTGAAGGAGGGATTCTCCCTCCTGATCTGGTCTTTCAGTCTCTCACTGAGTCGCTGGATTTCTCTTTCTATCTCCTTGCTCTTCTTCTCAATCTCCTTCGCCTTTTCCATCGGGCCGCTGGACACAAAGTGCTCAGTGATTTTAGTTCCCACGGTGACGGCCACGCCCACTCCGGTGTACGCCGCTCCCAACAGCCCTAAAAAAGGAGCAGCTGCTCCGCCGGTAAACAAGGTGGCGACTCCGGCTCCCAGCAGGCAGGCGGCCCCCCCCACCGACACCGAGTTCCCCACACACTCCGAGGCGTTACAGTTCGCTCTGATGGACTCCAGTTTTCTGGCCAGCTCCTCCAGCTGATCGGCACACCTCTCCCTCTGACTGATCCAGGAGAACATCTCCTCCAGGAGGTCGTCCTCGATGCCCATGATGGAGGTCAGGGTGTGGCTCTGATCTGAAAGTCAGAGAAAACCTTCAGTTGATCAATCAGCTGCATTCTGACCTGAACTGGAGAACGGCAGGCACGGTGGAGGAATCATCAGGGGTTTCATTTGATTGCGTCAGGGGGTCAGCACGAAACGCTCCACTTATCACTCAGTCCTCCAGATCACAGTAATCTGGATCTCTCCTTGTGATCTGTATTTCTAGTAGCAATCTAGATCCCTTCCAGTAATCTCACTCAGTATTCTTGATTCATTACAGTAATCTGGATCCATCACTGTAATCTGTCTGTGAAGATTTTGTGATGATCAATGTTTATCCACTGGATCAGAGTCATTTCTTGTCTAATCTGACATTTCGGACATTTTACTTCAGATTAAAATCCAGAGTAATCCTGAGGAATCCTTTCTCTCACAGTGAGAGCCTGGAGATTACTTGGTGTAACTTCTATGTAAAGCTGCATACTTCAACAAATCAATTCAATTCAGCTTTATTTGTATAACACCGAAATACAACATGGTCATTTCTACTTTTACAGAGAAAACCGACTGACTGACTGACCGACTGACCAACCTAGCTAGCTAGCTAGGTCCGGGCTCCCACTTTTCATAAAATGGTAATGGAAATAAAAAATAAACTAACAGTACCCTCAAATATGAACTTAGCCAAAATAACTTTAATACTTAAACCAGGGAAAGACCCCACACTTCCGTCCAGTTATCGTCCTATTTCATTAATAAATGTAGATCTCAAAATAATCAGCAAAGCCCTATCCAGGAGAATAGAAACGATAACCCCTCTCATAATACATCCTGACCAAACAGGGTTCATTAAAGGTAGACATTCATCCACTAACATGCGCAGATAATTAATATAATAGATTACCCCGGAATCCAGGGCATCGGGGTGGGGGGAGGTGGTGGTGGGGGACAGGGGGGCGGGGTGGATGGGTGGGGGTTGGCGGATGGGGGGTAGATAGGGAGGTGGTGATGGTGGGCTGTGGGGGTTAGGAGGTGGGGGAAGGTGGGTGTGTGTGTACGTGCATGTGTATATGTGTGTGGGTGTGTATGTGTGAGTATGTATGTATGTTTTTGTATGAGTGGGTATGTGTATGTGAGGGTGTGGGTGTGTATCTGGATATGTATGTATATGTGTGTGACTGTGTATGTGTAAGTGTGTATGTATGTGTGGGTATGTTTCTGTCAGCATGTATGTATGTGTGTGTGGGTGTGTATCTGTAAGTATGTATGTATGTCTGTATGTGTGGGTGTATATGTGTGGGCGATTGGAGGTATGTATGTGAGGAGAGAGTGTGGTGCCCTGTGGGGGGTGGCCCCGGTGGGTCTGGGAGCGGTGGGCCCTGGGTCTGGGTCCTTCCGCTGCCCCCTGTCTGTCCTCACCTTCACTCCTCCTGATGCATGAAGGGTGTGTGCTTCTTGGGTCAGTGGCTCTCTGGCTATGGTCGCTGTCCGTGGGGGGGTGGGGGGGGGGGGGGGGGGGGGGGGGGGCGCTCCTGGCCCTGTCCTTCATCGGGGGGCTCCTGGGTGACGGGGGTGCTGCGGCATCCCCGGACCCCTCTCTCCCCTCGCTCTCATGCACATACACGTAGGGGTTTGGGAGGCGGGCTTATCAAGTTGGGTGTGGTGGAGGGTGGAGGGTGGAGGGGGGGTGGAGGGGGCCATCTAAGTGGCCTCAATCACTGCACCCTTCAGTGGCTCGCCTCTCAGTCTTAATTGCACTTAGTCATCTAACACGACCAAATACATACAAACACACACGTCGGGGGGTCTTGGCGCGCTGTGGTGGTGGGGGGGGGGCTGTTCAGGTAGATGAGACTGCTCGTTTGGCCTCACTCACGGCACGGTGTGGTTACTGCCCCTCAAATTTTAATCGCAAACAACATATACTCCATCAACACTCATGAGACGGGGGGGGAGAGAGGGCATTGGGGACTTCTGCGCCCCCGTTTCCGGATTCCTTCTGGTGGAGGGCGGGGGATGGGGGCTGTTGTTTCCCCACAGGCCTGGGGTTTGGACCGGCTGTGGTTTGGGGGACTGCTGGCTCTGGGGGGTGCATACCTGTCTGCAGCGGTGGGGTTTGGGGGGTGGGGGCGGCGGTTGAGGGTGGCGGGGGGTCCTGGATGTGGGGTCCGGTGTTCCCTCGCCTTCCGGGGGGTCTGCCACAGGACATGACGGTTGGATGACGTGGGAATGTGAGTGTGTTTGGGGTAGGGTTGACTTTGTGTGTGTGTGTGTGTGTGTGTGTGCGTGTGTGTGCGTTCTCGTATTTCTATCCTTGTTGGGGCCAAATGTCCCCACAAGGATAGCAAAACGTGGAACGACGTGCCTTGTGGGGACCTTTTTCTGGTCATAAGTAGGAGAAACAGTGTTTTCTTGACCATGTTCTTGTTGCTGAAAAAAGTAAAAGTGCAAAAACATTTCTTTTGGGTTAGGCTTTGTTGTGGTGTGGGTTAGGGTTAGGGTAAGGGTCAGGGTTAGGGGCTAGACATGAATGGGAGTCAATGGAAGGTCCCCACAAGGATAGAAATACGAGACTGTGCGTGTGTGTGTGTGTGTGTGTGTGTGTGTGTGTGTGTGTGTGTGTGCGCATGCATGTGTGTGTGTCAGTGTGAGTGAGTGGGTGTGAGGGTTGGGTTGGGGTGGGGGGGAGTGAGGTGGGAGAGGACAGGGTGGGAGGGGTGGGTCGGGGGGTGGACACGAGGGGGGGGGGGGGGGGGGGGGGGGTGATGCCCTGGATCTCGGGGTGCATGGCCGGAGTGCTGGTGGGGGGGTACTGGCCTGGGGTGGGTAGCCGCCCGTGTGGGCTGGTTCTCCCGGGTGGGTGATGGCCCTCCGCCTATGTGGGGGGTCGGTTCTTGGGCCTTGGGCTCTCGGCTCTGGCGCACGGGGTGGACCGGCTCCTGCCAGTTGTGGCTCCGCGGGGCCCGGGCCCCGGGACCACCGGGGTCCCCGGCCGGGGCTTTCCTCTGCCCCATTTCTGAACCGGAGCAGGGGCGTCTGCCTGGGGGGGCGGCTTGGATCCAGGCTCTGGGATGACCGCCGGCTGTCTGGGCTCTGAGGGCCTCTCTGGCCTGCTTCTGGCCTTCTCAGAGGTCAGAGGTCATATATGCATGATCACTATCACCATCACTGTCACCATCATATTTGCACGATCACGCTGATCTTTAATCACTCTTCACATACTCGGTTACCTTGTCTTCTTGTGGTGGTTAGACTAATGGTGATCTGTATCAGACCTCTCTTGATGCACGCCCCGAGTTTACTACTAGTTACTAGTCTGTTCACTACTATGGTTCATCAGGGGGAAAAAAAAAAAAAAAATTATATAAATGTATGGTTCTGTCAGTTTTTGTGTTGGTTGTCGGCTCTGTTTTGGTGTTGTCTTGATTGGGGTTTGGGATTGTTGCGTGTGGTGCGTTGACAACACTGTTTTGCATTTGTTGTGAATTTGTACATAGGTTGTGCCCCCCCCCCCCCCCCCCGTTCTCCCTCTCTTTATCTTTCTCTCTTTCTGTCTCTCGCTCTCTGAGCGTTTCCGTCCCGGTCCTGTCCTCAGCCATGCCGGACGCCAGCTTTAAATAAAGGCAGCAGCAGGAGGAGATTCAGTCTCGTCCTGCTGCTGACGTTAAAATCTGTTCAGATAGTAAAAGGCTACAATCACACAATATTGCACGCCCCAGCTGCCGAACAGGACAAGGGAGAAAAAAAAAAAAAAGCTAGGTCCGGGCCGACAGCAGCAGCAGCAAAAAAGTCCAGGACGTCCTGCTAAACAGGAAGGTCTTAAGCAGAGACGGTGTCGGCCTCCCTAACTGAAGCTGGGATCTGGTTCCACATGACAGGAGCTGATAGCTGAAAGCTCTGCTCCTGTCCTGCTGTTAGAGAACCCAGGAACCTCCAGCACTCTGAGAACCAAGCGTTCTCCTGGGACAGTATGGGACAAACAGCTCTTAAGATATGATGGAGCCGGGTCGTTCACTCATAGATATGAAATTTGATTCAAGAATTAGTAATCTATGATGAATAATCTGTTCTAATCGGACGAGTCTGAGAGGAGAGAATAGTTTCTTACCTGCTGAGTACGAAGCTGCTTCAGGTCGAAGGTCTCTGGATAATCTACAAGAAGCTGAACTTTGTTCCAGAAGCTGAACTTTGTTCGGCTTCTCGAGGAGGATGAATGGGCGTTCAGTCTGTCAAATTGAAAGGAGATATGTTCCACTAGATATTTCTTTTGTTTCTTTTTTTCTATCTGTGTTGTTGTCATCTCCAAATGGTGGTTCTCTGACTTTGTATTAAGTAAATTAATTGAAAAGAAAGAAAGAAATGTTCTATTTTTACCCTTCAAGGACCTTTACGCTCTGAAGAGGTCAAGTTTAACCCTTTCAGGACCTTTATCCTCTGAAACTGTGGCTGTTTGACCCTTTCAGGACCTTTATCCTCTGAAACTGTGGCTGTTTGACCCTTTTTCTTGACATCAGTTTTCAGTCTGATCGCGTTCTGCGGTTGAACCGCCTCTCTAGTGAATAAACAGTCAACCCCCATCGTCCCCCCAGAACCATCAGGAGGACGGACCCATGGACCAGGAGAGGCAATGGAGCAGGATGCGAGGTGAGACGCTCCCATGGACTTCTCTTAAAACACCTGTTTGCGCCTTTTCTTCTGAACTTTTTGGAGCCACAGTGAGTTTTGAAACTGACTTTTTCATGTCACCATTTTGATCGAGTCATTTTGCAGAAAGTTTCAATAGAACCTCGGAAAGTCACCCGTCAGCCACAGCCTGCAGCGCTCAGTGAGACCTCGGGCTCGAGGATCTCGGCTCCACCTGATCAGTCCGCCTCCCCCGCCGGTACCTGCAACATGGAGGCACTGAAATTGGAGGGACTTGCTTCCCTGAGGCAAGACATTGCAACCTTTTTCCAAAGTGAACTACGAGCAGCTTTAGGTGATGATCTGGCCACGATTCGAGCTGAACTGCAATCAGTGAAACTGCAACTGGAGAATGACAGAGCGGCTACGAACGCCGGGCTAGCCGTGCCCAGAGGCGCCGTGGGGAGCCTGGAGGTCTCGCTCTCTGGCTGCACGGAGGAGATCGTCCAGATGAACGCCAGACTCCGGTTTAACAGCCCAGGGTTCCAGGCTGGAAAGTAAATGCGAGAACCTGGAATCCAGATCACGGCGGAAAAACATCAGGCTCGTGCCGATACCGTCACGGCCGTCCTCAAGGAGGCTTTCAAACTGGATGAGGAGCCACTTCTGCACCGCGCACAGAACCTCTCAGCCGGAGCCGAGCCCGGTGAGAGACCACGTCCCACCATCACCAGGTTCCACCACTACGAATAGAGACCACGTCCCATCATCACCAGGTTCCACCACCAGGCGCCAGAGAGGCTCGGCGGATTCCTGTTGGCAGAACGAGGATCTCCGTCTTCCCCCACCATGCTGCTGAGGCGGCCCGGGGACAGACAGCCTTTAACGAGGTTGGAAGACAGCTACGTGGAATGGACGGGGTCCGACATGGCCTGTTCTTCCCTGCCGCCTTCGGATTGGTCATAACGGGGGAAGGGTGGAAGGGTGGGGTGGAAGGGTGCACATGGGTTTTTTTTTTTTCCTCAAATATCACGTTTCAAACAGGATCTTGTTCTGTAGCTGTTAGTGAATTGGGACATATTGAGCAATAATGTTCTGCACGTTCTTGCATTGTTTATTTCGTAGTCACTACTCGGACTCATACTTTAGTCTATATGGTACGTTAGTACTTTTAGGTATTGGCTAAAGTTTTGGCTATTGATGTTTGTTTTGGTGTCAGTATAAGTCCGAGTCTGATCAGGTTTCAGGGTTCTCCGAGTTGTTGTCACAGTTGGATGGCAGCCATGCTTTTCCTACTCAGTCTGTATTCTGTGTTCTCCCTTTTGGAGGCGCTGTTTTCATTCTTCTTTTAGTTGTTTGAGGTAGATGTGTTCTGTGTTTGGGGTGGGGTGGGAAAGGGAGGCTGGTCAGCCCTCGCTCCTTCAAGTGATTTTTTGGAGATTTTTTTTTTCTCTCTTTCTTACTTGGCCTTTAAACCCCTAGAGGGGCATAGGCCATCCACATTTTCTCTCTTTCACTCTCTCATAAATGTGTTCTGATCATTTAAACCCCAGCACTTCTGGCCTGGGCAAGCCGATTGGTTTTCTTCCTTGGAATGTACGTGGTTTGGGCAGTCCTAAAAAGAAGGGCCATGGTCTTTAATCATCTATAAAAGCTTAATCCTGACGTACTTTTTCTACAGGAGACTCACCTCAGACCTAAAGACCACCACAGAGTCCGGTCTCCCTGCTAGGACAGGTCTACCACTCTAACTTTAATTCTGGAGCAGAGGCGTCGCTGTTATGTTCAACAGGATTCAGTTTCAGTCTCTGAGATCCCTGCTGATCAGGAAGGCACGTCTGTGATAGTCGCTGGTACTGATTCAAACAGAACTGGCATTAGTGAAAGTTTATGCACCAAATTTTGATGATGTCAACTTTTCCAATCGTTTACCTGGTAATATTCCACGTTTAAATACCCGTCTGCTGATTTCTGGAGGTGATCTGAATCGTGTGTTTGACCCTGGACTGGACGGTCCAGCTCCAGCTCTTCCTCCGTCAGCTTTGGCTAAATCGTTTTCTGACTTCATGACTCTAAATGGTTTGGTAGAGCCAGGAGATCCGCAATCCCTCAATGAAAAAGTTTCCTTTCTTTTCTCCAGTGCATCAGTCATATTCAGTAATAGATTGTTTTTTTTGTGGACCATAGAATTGATTTGGTGTTGTCTCATCTGATCATGCACCTGTTCACCGAGACACTGAGCTCGATGCAGAAGTCCTCGCCCCCTCTTTGGCAGATGAGGCGTTTAGTGAATTCATTCAGCATCTATTGATGACTTTTTGTTTTTCAACCGAAATGTTTCCACCTCTCACTCACAGCTTTTCAGAGAGGGCAGATCATTCTTCTTCCTCGCTCTCTAACAGAACACAGAACGCCGGACTCAGAATCATCATCTGCTATTAGTGACCTCGATCGTGAAGCCGCCTCTAATCCTTCTCCAGAATTATTCTTCTCCAGAATTACTTAAGAAGCACTAAACCTTAAAACAGAGTTTGGTTTCATTTCTACTGGAAGTGCTGAGTGTGTGTTATTATGAACCCGGGGTGATTATTATGAACGTGGTGATAAAGCCGGCCGCTTGTCGGCTCACCAGTCAGAACGTCAGTCCACCTCACGACTTACCCGCCAAATTAAAAATTACTCCAATGTTATAATTACTGATCCTGTAGAAATGAATAAAACACTTCAATCTTTTTATTCATCCTCATCCAGCTCAAAGTTTCTCTGATGATACTGAAATGAAGGAGTTTCTGGGCGATCTTCAGTTCTCGCCTATTAAACCGGACCAAACAGGAGAGCTGGACGCTCCTCTCTCCCTGCAGTCAGAGCGATGCAGGCTGATGAGGCTCCGGGTCCCGACGGGTTTCCAGTTCAGTTCATTAAGAAATTTATCGACAATGATCACCTTTAGTTCTGTCACGCTGAGCGAGTCTTTGGAGAATGGCTTGTTTCCACCCACCCAGTCCCAAGCCTCAAGTTGTTCACTGAAAAAGTGAAAGGACTCTACGCTGTGCCGCTACAGGCCTTTCTTTACTCGATGCTGACATGAAGATTCTGACATGGCTGAAACTACTGCCGCTCGTTTAGAGACGTCCTGCCCGGGATTATTCCTGAGGAGCAAACAGGATTAATTAAAGGACGTCATATATTCTCTAATGCTCGTTTGCTCACGGATATCATTTATTCCAACCACTCAGATACTTCCTGAGACTGGAGTGTCACTGGACGTGGAAAGGCGTTGGATAGGGGTTGAGTGGGCATACTGAAAAAATTTGGCTTTGGTCTGAAATGTCTTAGTTGGGTGAAATTACTACACACTTCACCGAAGCTGGTGTTCACCCAAACGATGACCGCTCAGAGTATTTTTCTTTGGAACGCGCTTCACGCCGGGCTGCCCTCTGTCTCAGCTCTGTTTGCTTTAGGAATTGAACCATTAGCCATCTCTATAAGGTCCTCCAGTTTACTGACTGATGTAATCCGTGATGGTGGTGAGTACCGTTTACCTCTATACGCCGATGATTTATTGTTATATGTAACAGATCCGGTGTCTTCTCTCCAGGTGTCAGCTCATTCTCAGGATAAAAGCTAAATCTCAATAAAAGTGAATGTTTCCCTTTTAATGCAGCTGCTTCACGACTCAACAGGCTGACCTGCCCTGTAAAGTCACTCCTTCTGGATTTGAATATCTTGGAATCCATGTGACTCGTCCCTTTTCTGGTCTCTTCTCTGCCAACTTCGCTCGACTGCCCTCATTTAATATGGTGCAAACCAGAAAATCAGTCTTGCTGTCACTCTTCTGTTCCTGCTCTCCTATACTCTTCTCAGCGTACGTTAAAAAACCCTGCTGTGGTCAGAACTCTAAAGATCTGACTTCAGTTCAGGAAACATTTTGTTTCCTTGTGGCGTCTCCTCCGGGCCCTCTGTGTGATAATCGCCTGTTTCCCTCTGACATGGACTCTGCTTTCTCCGTATGGTGTAAAAAGGGGATTCGTTGTTTTCTTGACTTATTTTCAATAGTTTTGCCAGTTTATCAGCAGGATATATGATCTGTCTTCAAACCGTCTGTTTCGGTGCTTCCAGGTCAGATGTTTTGTTTCTGAGTCTCTTTCAGCCTTTCCTGCCCCGCCCCCTCATCAGGTGTGGTGAAGGAGGAGTCTCTGTGTTGCAGGACCGGATTCTGGACCTGGGCGATCACTCCAGCTCAAAAACCAGGCTGCATGGGAGGAGACCGGTCTTCCAACTGATGAAAAATGGTGAGGAGCAAAGGTCAGAAAGTCGAGCATGGTTTTTTTTTTTGTAGACGTTTGCTTTTTTATTTTTTTTTTTTTGGGGCTTTTTTTTTCCTTTTTTTTCCCCTTTGAAACATAAAAATCTGGGGAATCAGGAAGTTGTTTTACACAACCACAACTTGTCATTTGATATATTTTCCAATAAACACACTACGAAAAAAACAAACAAACAAAAGACCCACGGACCAGAGCCGTCAGGAGGACAGGATGTCTCCAGCCTGCTGAGTCATCAGAACTCTTTTGTCCTTTAATGTCCAGCAGCTCCTCCAGCCTGTCGGTCCAGCGTCCGTCCACTAGAGGGAGACAAACGCTGGAAAGTCCACAAATCAGCTGTTTGCTGTGGAGTGAAGACGACAGAGACAGTCTTCAGAGGACAGCAGGTCGAAGCTGGAGTCCACGGAGCGTTAGTGTGTGTGTGTGTGTGTGTGTGTGTGTGTGTGTGTGTGTGTGTGTGTGTGTGTGTGTGTGTGTGTGTGTGTGTGTTTCTACCAGCAGTCTGAGGGACGCTGGACAGAAAGCAGTGACCTACTGTGTCTGCAGATCGTAGGACAGACGATCAGAACCAGACAAGGAAAGAAAAATGCAGAATAGGAGCACATTAAAAAAAAATATTTCGTCTTCGCGAGCCTGTGCGTGTGGTTACTATGGTACCGGCCGAGGGTCACGTGATCAGCGCTGAGGGAAAAAGTAGGGAGCTGAGTGTCCGAATCACCAACCGATTCAGGGCACTATGTAGTCCACTACATACTATTCCCTGTGTAGTGAGTAGGGAATAGGGAGTGATTTCGGACACAGCGTTTGAAATAAGGCCAGTATCGGCCCGATACCGATACCTGGTATCGGTACTTGCACATCCCTAATTATTTCCATCGATCCGTCCCCAACATGGTCATGAAACAGCGGTAACGGAAACACCTGCGTTTTGGAAAAACCTCCCAAACGTCACTGAAAAGTTTTCTCTGCTCTCATGAGGTTTTTCAGACTCGTCGTTAAGGTCGAGTCTCACCAAAGTGTAACGGAAACTCTCTCCTTATTTGCCAGTCAGTGAACGCGACATGTGAGTTTAGGTCTCCAGGGTTGCCAGGTTGAGAGGGTTTCTGCCCAGTCGGGCTTCTTTTGGACATGCTAGGCTAAAAAAAACCAAAAAAAAAACATTTAGTTTCAATAAGCTGAATTCTGGTATTTGGTTTGTCATATTTTGTGTTATCATAGGAGATTTTCACCGTTTGCCTCACGGAACGAAATCAGAAACTGTTTTTAGTCGTTTGTCATTTTCATCTTTATTAATGACGTTTCTTTTACATAATGAGGCAAGTTTCACTCATTTCTGTCCAAAACTCGTTCAATTTAAAATCATTAGTTTTCCAGAAATTAGCCTAGACATTATTTTAACAAAGAGAAAGATTTGCCATAAAAGTGGTTTTAAAGATGAAACGTTGATATAAACTTTATATGTAAATTAAACATGTACGTGTACATAAATCAGAATCCATCAGTGCTCTTTAATCATTCTGATCTGGTTATTACTTTAATTCACTGTTTGGAATTTTAAAAACGTTGCAGAAGACGACACAGTGTAAATTCAACTTTTACAGGGGCAACATTAGGTTTCTGAAAAGAGAACAGAGCAGTTCCAGTGATCTCAGTCTTCATGCTCCGTTACTTCCTCTTTCTGTGATTAGGAGAGTCTTACAGTGAATAATGTAAATTTTACTAAAGTATGAATAAAATCACACAAATGTCTCATTAGAGCTGAAGTGGAGAACGGGGTCGGCTGTCACTGTTGCTGTGAATGGCTCGGCATGAAAACATGAACAGTCACTCAGAGTTCAGACTGAAGCGTCAGGTGTTGGACTGAAATGTTTCCGTCTTATTTTATAAGTCATTGTAATAAAGTAACTTTCACAGAAATCACAAACACCACACTGTCATTTCAATAGGATTTTTTTAAGGCAAGAAGGCAGAACTACATTTGATAGTGAAACATAACTAATGCACGTTAACAGGAAATGAGCGAGGAACATACAGATCTAGAGTCGAGCCCAGACACCATCATATAGAACTAAAAACAGATTCCAAAAAATACAAGTCTATTCATGTAGCGTAAACACAATCACTGAGACAAACTGACGGAGGATGGAGCGTCTGTCCCCCAGAGACTGACCACCAACCCCCAGAGACTGACCTAATACCCCAAAGAGGCTAATTTCTGGAAATTACCACTCTACAATTTGAAAGACTGCCTTCTGGTGGTGAGATATGATGTCTGTACCAACCGACCCTTCCTCCTCCACTTCATGAAAATACTCCTGGATTACAATAATCTGAGTGATGTGGATCAATGTAGTCCAGTTCATAGGGATTTTTTAATTTCCTGCATCATTTCTTCCCACTTGTGTTCTTGGACTGCGGCTTTGCCTTGAATGTGATGTATTGATGTGAGTCGGCGTTGACGGACAGATCAGAGATTTCTATGTTCCTGCTGAAGACCGGGTCCTCTTCATGCTGGACCAGTCCGTTGGTCTGCAGCAGGTCTTCAAACTGATCTGAGGGTCCCTCCGGCTGCTGGAAGTCGCCACTCAGCATCACACTGTCGTAGCATCCGTCCACCTGGTCCAGCACCTCCTGCAGCTCCACCAGGAACAAGATCCAGCTGCCGCCCGCCACCCGCTGCACCGTGATGAGCAGGACCGGCTGCCTGCACCCGGGACACCTCAGCTCCAACACCACATACCGGAAGGTCGTCAGCTGGTCAAACATGAAGAAGTCTTCCAGCAGCTCTTCAGAAAAGTGAGCAGTGACCCCGTCCGTCCCACTTTTCCCTAAATCGAAGTAGAAACTGAAGTTTCCTGGAGATGATTCCTGAAGGACCTGGTAGGCGCTGTCCTGCTGGATCCTGGTCCCTGTGCTGAGGAAGACATCCAGGCTGTGCTTGGAGACCAGCTCTGGGATTCTGGACATCTGGAAGTCGTCTGATTGGACCTTGAGGAGTCCGATACTCAGCTCTCTTTCTCTAACCACAGATCTCTGTTCCGGGTCACGTGTTCTCCAGCCTGAACTCAGATACGCAATTAAAGCAACGACCAAAACGCAGGTGCTCATCAGCTTGGGAAAGCCATGCCTCCTCCTCTCTTCTCTCCTCTTCCTCTCTTCTTCCCTCTTCCTCTCTTCTTGCCTCCTCCTCTCTTCTTGCTGACGTCTGGCCATCTCTTCTAACATTTTCCTGTCAATGAAAGCAGAGGTTAGTTCAGTAGGAAGTCGGCTGCCTGGAATCCAGCAGACCTCTGTCCCTCTGTTTATTCCTCCACTGTGACGTTCGTCCTCCTCCACACCAGGGGGGAGGACCGTCACCTGGAGCCCCGGCGGTCGGTTTCTGGGTCTCTGTTGCAGTCTGCAGTGAACCTTTCTGGAATATAAACCTCTGCTCCCCGTCACCACCCCATGGCTGTCCCCCGTTCCACTGCTCATTGCAGCGTTGGAGACAGGTTATCACGGACGGGGACTCGTCTCTGTCTTCTGTGAATGAAGACCGGCGGTGTTTTGGTGTCAGGTGGTTTCCCGTCTGCTCAGCGTTTGGAGTTCTGTTTGATTCTGGTTGTTTGGAGACGTGGGGTGCAGGGTTTCCGCTATAAAAAAAATGGCACCGGACAACGTGACCGGCAGGTTTTCAATTTACCGGACAAGCGTTTGATTTCCTGGTCAAATATTATCTGGGGGGAGGTATACTTTTCAAAGGGCCCCGCCCTCACCTGTCAAATTTCGTGAGGACTTAATTAGGGGAATATATTCAAAAATATGCCCAAACGTCTACTCACCTGCAAAGTAAGCCGGTAAAAAAAAATCTATTCCTCTCATTAAGTGGGGGTGTAGTTTCAATCCATGTAATCTTTCTTGCTCTACGTGACAAAGGGATTTAAAAACATAAATAATTGGGTCCTAGAAACATTTTTTTCTATCTTCAAAGTAAAGTTGTGTAACAACCTGAGTGGACTGTTTACAAAAATTGATCATAAAACCCTGCACTGTGGTCACTGAGTAATGAGGAGTCAAACAGCGGCGTCCCGGACAGCTCCCTAATAATGACAGTTAGGATCAGCACTTTGACAGCGACTATGACATTTGGGCTTGACAGGACTTTGATCCTTTCTCCTCTGAACTATTTTGTTTAGTAAAAATGTTTTTAAGTTTCGCCTGTTTCGACATGTCTCCTGCTGTATTGTTGTGCTGCGCGCTTTGTCGGCAGAATGAAACACTGCTACAAGTTTAGTTCCGCCTTGAAAAAAAAAAGGTTTTTCCACATAAACCAGGCTTATTAATAAAAGATAACACTTGGGGTTTTATTGTTGTTTTTTTAATAAAATGAGGTGGAAATTGCCCTTTTTAATTCAAATTTTGCTTGGATGCAATATTCAAATAAAAATTGAGCTTGGAGGGATGATTTTTCACCGAACATTTTGACCGGTGGTGTAAAATATGTCGGACTTCGGCAGATTTTACCGGTCAAAGTCCGGTAATCACCGGATCATGGAAACCCAGGTGGGGTGAGAGTGGCTGGATTGTCTCGGGGAACGTTCCACGCTGCAGGAGGAGTCGCGCCTTGTTTGGCTGCTTTGCTGAGCCTGCATGTTCTAGAATCTAGAGCATAAATACAAACCACAAGAAACACCTGAAGACCCAGGAGGAGAGTGAGGGACGGGGGCAGATAGAGGGACGGAGCAGTGAGAGGGACGTGGGGCAATGGGAGGGACAGGGCAGATGTTTCAGTTACAGGAAACAAGGCTGTCATCAGTGTGTTCGGTCGACTGCTGAGTCGTGACTTCTGTAGACTTGTTAAGAACTTGATCGGAGGAGCGACTGGAGCAGTCAGTGAAACAGAGCTGGATATTTCAAGATGGATGTTGGAGAAAAAAGTTTAAAGGAAAACATAAAACATAGTCCATAACAAAGTCCATTTCCTCCTTTCTCTGGCACTCAGTCAAGCTACTGTCCACTCGCCCCGCTGCTGTCCCCTCTCCCTGCTGTCCCCTATCCTGCTGTCCCCTCTCCTGCTGTCCCCTCTCCCTGCTGTCCCCTCCCCCTGCTGTCCACTCTCCCTGCTGTCCCCTCTCCCTGCTGTCCCCTCTCCCTGCTGTCCCCTCTCCTGCTGTCCCCTCTCCTGCTGTCCCCTCTCCCTGCTGTCCCCTCCCCCTGCTGTCCACTCTCCCTGCTGTCCCCTCTCCTGCTGTCCCCTCTCCCCGCTGTCCCCTCCCCCTGCTGTCCACTCTCCCTGCTGTCCCCTCTCCTGCTGTCCCCTCCCCCTGCTGTCCACTCTCCCTACTGTCCCCTCTCCTGCTGTCCCCTCTCCCTGCTGTCCCCTCTCCCTGCTGTCCCCTCTCCCTGCTGTCCCCTCTCCTGCTGTCCCCTCTCCTGCTGTCCCCTCCCCCTGCTGTCCACTCTCCCTGCTGTCCCCTCTCCTGCTGTCCCCTCTCCCTGCTGTCCCCTCTCCTGCTGTCCCCTCTCCCTGCTGTCCCCTCTCCCTGCTGTCCCCTCTCCTGCTGTCCACTCTCCCTGCTGTCCCCTCTCCTGCTGTCCCCTCTCCCTGCTGTCCCCTCTCACCATTGAGTACCGATCGACTGATTTGAGGTCAGTTGATGGTTTCAACAGAATCCTGAGGACGGGGATCGAACATGGTGTCTCGCTTTATGCTGATGATCTTCTCTTTCTGCCTGACCTTCTGGCCTGCCTGCCGTCTGTCCTTTTGCTCCTGAACACTTCTGATGTTACCTCTGGATATAAATTAAGTAAACATGGACATGCCGTCCCGTTGGACTCAAACAGATGAAGGAGTGAAGGAGGTGGATGAGTGGTGTGATGCTGAAGGGGAACTGTTTGCTCCTGCCTGGAGAACCTAGAACACTGAAGGGAACTGCAGCTGCTCGGATGACGTGTTAAATGTCTACATTTTAACAAACATCAGAGGAGCTGCTGACGTCTCACATTTTAACACATTTCATGGAAAACAAACCTGATTGTGTCCAGCTGTTCCCTCAGAGTCCTCGTCATCTTTCGGATGTCTCCAGCTGTGTCTCTCAGTGATTGGCTGGCCTCAGTCACATGATTTTTCTTGATCAGTTCCTTCCAGCTGTCGATTGCTTCAGGAAGTGCAAAAGCCATTCCTACGGCTCCGCCCACAACCTGAGGACCAATGAGAACTCATCAAAATGAAATGGACAAACAGGACATGGAGAGAGACACAGTTTGATAAATGAGGCCTCAGAATGCTGCAGAGCTGGACTGAGTCTCACCATGGCGCCTCCTTTCAGGACGGTTTTGGCTCCAGGTGAGGACAGTGTCTTGATGAGTTGTTTTGCTCCTTCAGCAAACAGGATCCTGGATTTCTTCCCACTGAGTTTAACAGCAAAAACTGCTAAAATCCCAGCAACTGCCACGGTGAGCAAAGTGTCCGTTCGCATGAGGACGTTCTGTCTGGGATTCCATGCATCTCCCGGGTAGCTATGCTGATTGAAGTCATTGCAGTGGAAATCAACTTGTATTCTGTTCCTCCTGGCCATGGCCTTCACCATGTGGGTCATGAAGACCTGGTCCTGCTGGTCCAGGTTGAAGGAGGGATTCTCCCTCCTGATCTGGTCTTTCAGTCTCTCACTGAGTCGCTGGATTTCTCTTTCTATTTCATCGCTCTTCTTCTCAATCTCCTTCGCCTGTTCCATCGGGCCGCTGGACACAAAGTGCTCGGTGATTTTAGTTCCCACGGTGACGGCCACGCCCACTCCGGTGTACGCCGCTCCCAACAGCCCTAAAAAAGGAGCAGCTGCTCCGCCGGTAAACAAGGTGGCGACTCCGGCTCCCAGCAGGCAGGCGGCCCCCCCCACCGACACCGAGTTCCCCACACACTCCGAGGCGTTACAGTTCTCTCTGATGGACTCCAGTTTTCTGGCCAGCTCCTCCAGCTGATCGGCACACCTCTCCCTCTGACTGATCCAGGAGAACATCTTCTCCAGGAGGTCGTCCTCGACGCCCATGATGGAGGTCAGGGTGTGGCTCTGATCTGAAAGTCAGAGAAAACCTTCAGTTGATCAATCAGCGGCGTTCTGACCTTAACTGGAGAACGGCAGGCACGGTGGAGGAATCATAAGGGGTTTCATTAGATCGCATCAGGGGGTTGGCACGAAACGCTCCGCTTATCGCTCAGTCCTCCAGATCACAGTAATCTGGATCTCTCCTGGTGATCTGTATTTCCAGTAGCAATCTAGATCCCTTCCACTAATCTCACTCGGTATGCTTGATCCATTACAGTAATCTGGATCCTTCACTGTAATCTGTCTGTGAAGATCTTGTGATGATCAATGTTTATCCACTGGATCAGAGTCATTTCTTTTTTTTTTTTTTTTTTTCCCCCTTGTCCTGTTCGGCAGCTGGGGCGTGCAATATTGTATGATTGTAGCCTTTTACTATCCAAACAGATTTTAATATTAGCAGCAGGACGAGACTGAGTCTCTTCCTGCTGCTGCCTTTATTTAAAGCTGGCATCCGGCATGGCTGAGGACAGGACCGGGACGGAAATGCTCAGAGAGCAGGGACAGAAAGAGAGAAAGATAAAGACAGGGAGAACGGGGTGGGGGGGGTTGGGGGGGCACAACCTATGTACAAAGTCACAATACAAAACAGTGTTGTCGACGCACCACACGCAACCTAGAACAATCCCAAACCCCCAATCTAGACAACACCAAAACAGAGCCGACAACCAACACAGAAAATTACAGAACCATACATACTTTTTTTTTTCGAACCATATTAGTGAACAGACCAGGCCACAAAAATAAAAGGAGGTGTAGGGGAGGAAGGAAATGCAAGGACACCACAAACCCTTTTTTTTTTTTTTTTTTTGAATATAGCTAGTCGTAACTAGTAGTAACTAGTAGTAACTAGTAGTAACTAGTAGTAAACTCGGGGCGTGCATCAAGAGAGGTCTGCTACAGATCACCATTAGTCTAACCACCACAAGAAGACAAGGTAACCCAGTATGTGAAGAGTGATTAAAGATCAACGTGATCATGTGAATATGATGGTGACAGTGATGGTGATAGTGATCATGCATATATGACCTCTGACCTCGGAGAAGGCCAGAAGCAGGCCAGAGAGGCCCTCAGAGCCCAGACAGCCGGCGGACATCACAGAGCCCGGACCCAAGCCGCCCCCCCAGGCAGACGCCCCCGCTCCGGTCCAGAAACGGGGCAGAGGAAAGCCCCGGCCGGGGACCGCGGCAGCCACGACCGGCAGGAGCCGGTCCACCCCGGGCGCCGGACGCCCGGGGCGGGCAGGGCCGAGAGCCCAAGGCCCAAGAGCCCAGGAGCCAACCCCCCACCCCAGGCGGAGGGCCATGACCCCCCCCGGGGAGAACCGGCCCACACGGGCGGCTACCCACCCCAGGCCAGCACCCCCCCCCAGCGCTCCGGCCACGCACCCCGAGATCCAGGGCATCACCCCCCCCCCCCCCCCCCCCCCCCCCCCCCCCCCCCCCACCCCACGACCCCCACCCGGAACCCACCCCCCCGTCCACCGCCCGGCCCACCCCTCCCACCCCCTGTCCTCTCCCGCCTCACTCCCCCCCGCCCCAACCCAACACTCACACCCACTCACTCATACTGACACACACACATGCACACACGCACACACACAACCACTCATCCCTAAACCAAATGCACACACACACACTCACATTCAAACACACTCACACACTCTCACGCACACACTAACAAGCACGCTCACACACACACACACACACACACACACACACACACACACGCACACACACACACACACACACACAGTCCATCCTACCCCAAACACACTCACATTCCCGCGTCATCCAACTGTCACATCCTGTGGGAGACACCCCCGGAAGGCAAGGGAACACCAAACCCCACATCCAGGACCCCCCGCCACCCACAACTGCCGCCCCCACCCCCCCACCCCACCGCCGCAGACAGGTATGCACCCCCCAGAGCCAGCAGCCCCCCAAACCACAGCTGCTCCAAACCCCCGGCCTGTGGGGAAAACAACAGCCCCCCCCGCCCCACCCCCCACCAGAAGGAATCCGGAAACGGGGGCGCAGAAGACCCCAATGCCCTCCCTCCCCCCCCCCCTCCGTCTCGTGAGTGTTGATGGAGTATATGTTGTTTGCGATTAAAATTTGAGGGGCAGTAACCACACCGTGCCGCGAGTGAGGCCAAACGAGCAGTCTCATCCACCTGAACAGCCCCACCCCCGACACAGCGCGCCAAGACCCCCCGACGTGTGTGTTTGTATGTATTTGGTCGTGTTAGATGACTAAGTGCAATTAAGACTGAGAGGCGAGCCACTGAAGGGTGCAGTGATTGGGGCCACTTAGATGGCCCCCTCCACCACACCCAACTTGATAAGCCCGCCTCCCGCAGCACCCCCGTCACCCAGGAGCCCCCCGATGAAGGACAGGGCCATACATAAATACCCACACATACAAAAACATATATACATACTCACACATACACACCCACACACATATACACATACACGTACACGCACCTTCCCCAACCCCCTAACCCCCACAGCCCACCACCCCCCTATCTACCCCCCCATCCACCCCGCCCCGTCCCCCACCACCCACCCACCTCCCCCGCCACCCCCCACCCATCCACCCCACCCCCCTGTCCCCCACCACCACAACCACCCACCCCGATGCCCTGGATTCCGGGGCAGCAACCAGACACCAGGGCATGCAGCGACCCAGGCCGCGGCAGCACGCCCGAGCCGACCGGCCCCCCCAGCCAGGTCGACCCCTTCACCCTCACGGAAGGAGAGAGCCCCCAGGCACCAGGGCCCAGGGCCCCCAGCCACACCCGCCCCAGGACACCCCGGACATGAACCGGCACCCGCCGACCCCGGCCCCCCGGGGCCCCCGCCCCACCGCCGCCAGACAGCCCCAACAACCGGCGGCCCCCCCCACCCCCAATCCAAACCAAACACGAAGACAGCCCCCAGCGAAGCAGCCCAGATCCCAACCCCAAGACAGTGCCAACCACCTGCAGCCATCAGGCCCCCCCCACCAACCACCGACCCTCAAAGTGGAGAGGCCCTCATCTTCCCCTTACATGAAGTGATGGAGCTGATCACAGGGGACCAGAGGGAACCAGATTCAGCTGATTGATCCTCTGAACAGACAGACATCGTCTCCAAGCTGATATGATCTAACAGAAGATTCTTAAACTGCCTGTTACTCAGATTATTTCTGGATTTCCAATTTACAAGGATAGTTTTCTTTGCGATGCACAAGATGGTGAGAACCATGTAGACAGAGTTTATCGACATGTTAATTTCACCCAGATCACCTAAAAGGCACAGTGTGGGAGTTGCAGGGATATTGCATGTGGACCATGTTGACAGGTCTTCACACACCTGAAGCCAGAACCTCTGCACTGGTGAGCAGGACCACAAGGCATGGAGGGAGCTGTCAGTCATGTTATCATTGCAATGTGAACAGATATCAGATTGTGATAGACCCATCTGGAACATCCTTCGTCCTGTGTAATGAATTCTATGCAGAATTTTGAATTGTATTAGTTGTATATTTGAATTCTTTGTCATTTTGAAAGTATTTAAACATATTTGTGACCACGCATTTTGGTCAAAGTTGTTAGATAAGTCAGCCTCCCATTTTAAGGTCGGAAGGAAGATTTCATCTTCTGCCTTTGATAATATTTTATATATCTTTGATAGCAACTTTGGGGAACTGAGGTTTAAGAATTCTTCGACCCCCGAGAGGTAGCTGTCCCTGAGTCATTTCTTGTGTAATCTGACATTTCGGACATTTTACTTCAGATTAAAATTCAGAGTAATCCTGAGGAATCCTTTCTCTCACAGTTAGAGCCTGGAGATTACTTGGTGTAACTTCTATGTAAAGATGCATACTTCAACAAATCAATTCAATTCAGCTTTATTTGTATAACACCAAAATACAACATGGTCATTTCTACTTTTACAGAGAAACTGACTGACTGACTGACCGACCAACCTAGCTAGCTAGCTCCGGGCCGACAGCAGCAGCAACAAGAAAGTCCAGGACGTCCTGCTAAACAGGAAGGTCTGAAGCAGAGACGGTGTCGGCCTCCCTAACTGAAGCTGGGATCTGGTTCCACATGACAGGAGCTGATAGCTGAAAGCTCTGCTCCTGTCCTGCTGTTAGAGAACCCAGGAACCTCCAGCACTCTGAGAACCAAGCGTTCTCCTGGGACAGTATGGGACAAACAGCTCTTAAGATATGATGGAGCCGGGTCGTTCACTCATAGATATGAAATTTGATTCCAGAATTAGTAATCCATGAAGAATAATCTGTTCTAATCGGACGAGTCTGAGAGGAGAGAACAGTTTCTTACCTGCTGAGTTCGAAGCTGCTTCAGGTCGAAGGTCTCTGGATAATCTACAAGAAGCTGAACTTTGTTCCAGAAGCTGAACTTTGTTCGGCTTCACGAGGAGGATGAATGGGCGTTCAGTCTGTCAAAGTGAAAGGAGATATGTTCCACTAGATATTTCTTTTGTTTCTTTTTTTCTCTGTGTTGTTGTCATCTCCACATGGTGGTTCTCTGACTTTGTATTAAGTAAATTAATTGAAAAGAAAGAAAGAAATGTTCTATTTTTACCCTTCAAGGACCTTTACGCTCTGAAGAGGTCAAGTTGAACCCTTTATCCTCTGAAACTGTCGCTGTTTAACCCTTTCAGGACCTTTATCCAATAAAACTGTTTCTGTTTAACCCTTTCAGGACCTTTATCCTCTGAAACTGTGGCTGTTTGACCCTTTTTCTTGACATCAGTTTTCAGTCTGATCGCATTCTGCGGTGGAACCGCCTCTCTAGTGAATAAACAGTCAACAGTCGAGTCATTTTGCAGAAAGTTTCAATAGAACCTCGGAAAGTCACCGGTCAGTCGCAGCCTGCAGCGCTCAGTGAGACCTCGGGCTCGAGGACCTCGGCTCCACCTGATCAGTCCGCCTCCCCCGCCGGTACCTGCAACATGGAGGCACTGAAATTGGAGGGACTTGCTTCCCTGAGGCAAGACATTGCAACTTTTTTCCAAAGTGAACTACGAGCGGCTTTAGGTGACGATCTGGCCACGATTCGAGCTAAACTGCAATCAGTGAAACTGCAACTGGAGAATGACAGAGCGGCTACGAACGCCGGGCTAGCTGCGCCCAGAGGCGCCGTGGGGAGCCTGGAGGTCTCGCTCTCTGGCTGCACGGAGGAGATCGTCCAGATGAACGCCAGACTCCGGTTTAACAGCCCAGGGTTCCAGGCTGGAAAGTAAATGCGAGGACCTCGAATCCAGATCACGGCGGAAAAACATCAGGCTCGTGCCGATACCGTCACGGCCGTCCTCAAGGAGGCTTTCAAACTGGATGAGGAGCCACTTCTGCACCGCGCACAGAACCTCTCAGCTGGAGCCGAGCCCGGTGAGAGACCACGTCCCACCATCACCAGGTTCCACCACTACGAATAGAGACCACGTCCCATCATCACCAGGTTCCACCACCAGGCGCCAGAGAGGCTCGGCGGATTCCTGTTGGCAGAACGAGGATCTCCGTCTTCCCCCACCATGCTGCTGAGGCGGCCCGGGGACAGACAGCCTTTAACGAGGTTGGAAGACAGCTACGTGGAATGGACGGGGTCCGACATGGCCTGTTCTTCCCTGCCGCCTTCGGATTGGTCATAACGGGGGAAGGGTGGAAGGGTGGGGTGGAAGGGTGCACATGGGTTTTTTTTTTCCTCAAATATCACGTTTCAAACAGGATCTTGTTCTGGTCATAGTTTGCCCCTGTAGCTGTTAGTGAATTGGGACATATTGAGCAATAATGTTCTGCACATTCTTGCATTGTTTATTTCATTACTCGGACTCATACTTTAGTCTATATGGTACGTTAGTACTTTTAGGTATTGGCTAAAGTTTTGGCTATTGATGTTTGTTTTGGTGTCAGTATAAGTCCGAGTCTGATCAGGTTTCAGGGTTCTCCGAGTTGTTGTCACAGTTGGATGGCAGCCATGCTTTTCCTACTCAGTCTGTATTCTGTGTTCTCCCTTTTGGAGGCGCTGTTTTCATTCTTCTTTTAGTTGTTTGAGGTAGATTTGTTCTGTGTTTGGGGTGGGGTGGGAAAGGGAGGCTGGTCAGCCCTCGCTCCTTCAAGTGATTTTTTGGAGATTTTTTTTTTCTCTCTTTCTTACTTGGCCTTTAAACCCCTAGAGGGGCATAGGCCATCCACATTTTCTCTCTTTCACTCTCTCATAAATGTGTTCTGATCATTTAAACCCCAGCACTTCTGGCCTGGGCAAGCCGATTGGTTTTCTTCCTTGGAATGTACGTGGTTTGGGCAGTCCTAAAAAGAAGGGCCATGGTCTTTAATCATCTATAAAAGCTTAATCCTGACGTACTACAGGAGACTCACCTCAGACCTAAAGACCACCACAGAGTCCGGTCTCCCTGCTAGGACAGGTCTACCACTCTAACTTTAATTCTGGAGCAGAGGCGTCGCTGTTATGTTCAACAGGATTCAGTTTCAGTCTCTGAGATCCCTGCTGATCAGGTAGGCACGTCTGTTATAGTCGCTGGTACTGATTCAAACAGAACTGGCATTAGTGAAAGTTTATGCACCAAATTTTGATGATGTCAACTTTTCCAATCGTTTACCTGGTAATATTCCACGTTTAAATACCCGTCTGCTGATTTCTGGAGGTGATCTGAATCGTGTGTTTGACCCTGGACTGGACGGTCCAGCTCCAGCTCTTCCTCCGTCAGCTTTGGCTAAATCGTTTTCTGACTTCATGACTCTAAATGGTTTGGTAGAGCCCTGGAGATCCGCAATCCCTCCATGAAAAAGTTTCCTTTCTTTTCTCCAGTGCATCAGTCATATTCAGTAATAGATTGCTTTTTTGTGGACCATAGAATTGATTTGGTGTTGTCTCATCTGATCATGCACCTGTTCACCGAGACACTGAGCTCGATGCAGAAGTCCTCGCCCCCTCTTTGGCAGATGAGGCGTTTTGTGAATTCATTCAGCATCTATTGATGACTTTTTGTTTTTCAACCGAAATGTTTCCACCTCTCACTCACAGCTTTTCAGAGAGGGAAGATCATTTCTTCTTCCTCGCTCTCTAACAGAACACAAAACGCCAGACTCAGAATCATCATCTGCTATTAGTGACCTCAATCGTGAAGCCGCCTCTAATCCTTCTCCAGAATTATTTAAGAAGCGCTAAAGCTTAAAACAGAGTTTGATTTCATTTCTACTGGAAGTGCTGAGTGTGTGTTATTATGAACCCGGGGTGATTATTATGAACGTGGTGATAAAGCCGGCCGGTTGTCGGCTCACCAGTCAGAACGTCAGTCCACCTCACGACTTACCCGCCAAATTAAAAATTACTCCAATGTTATAATTACTGATCCTGTAGAAATGAATAAAACATTCCAATCTTTTTATTCATCCTCATCCAGCTCAAAGTTTCTCTGATGATACTGAAATGAAGGAGTTTCTGGGCGATCTTCAGTTCTCGCCTATTAAACCGGACCAAACAGGAGAGGTGGACGCTCCTCTCTCCCTGCAGTCAGAGCGATGCAGGCTGATGAGGCTCCGGGTCCCGACGGGTTTCCAGTTCAGTTCATTAAGAAATTTATCGACAATGATCACCTTTAGTTCTGTCACGCTGAGCGAGTCTTTGGAGAATGGCTTGTTTCCACCCACCCAGTCCCAAGCCTCAAGTTGTTCACTGAAAAAGTGAAAGGACTCTACGCTGTGCCGCTACAGGCCTTTCTTTACTCGATGCTGACATGAAGATTCTGACATGGCTGAAGCTACTGCCGCTCGTTTAGAGACGTCCTGCCCGGGATTATTCCTGAGGAGCAAACAGGATTAATTAAAGGACGTCATATATTCTCTAATGCTCGTTTGCTCACGGATATCATTTATTCCAACCACTCAGATACTTCCTGAGACTGGAGTGTCACTGGACGTGGAAAGGCGTTGGATAGGGGTTGAGTGGGCATACTGAAAAAATTTGGCTTTGGTCTTAAATGTATTAGTTGGGTGAAATTACTACACACTTCACCGAAGCTGGTGTTCACCCAAACGATGACCGCTCAGAGTATTTTTCTTTGGAACGCGCTTCACGCCGGGCTGCCCTCTGTCTCAGCTCTGTTTGCTTTAGGAATTGAACCATTAGCCATCTCTATAAGGTCCTCCAGTTTACTGATTGGTGTAATCCGTGATGGCGGTGAGTACCGTTTACCTCTATACGCCGATGATTTATTGTTATATTTAACAGATCCGGTGTCTTCTCTCCAGGTGTCAGCTCATTCTCAGGATAAAAGCTAAATCTCAATAAAAGTGAATGTTTCCCTTTTAATGCAGCTGCTTCACGACTCAACAGGCTGACCTGCCCTTTAAAGTCACTCCTTCTGGCTTTGAATATCTTGGAATCCATGTGACCTTTTCTGGTCTCTTCTCTGCCAACTTCGCTCGACTGCCCTCATTTAATATGGTGCAAACCAGAAAATCAGTCTTGGGGCCAATCCCAATTCTACCCCTTACCCCTACCCCTATGATATGCGCGTTCACGAGGCTTCAGGGCTATCCCAATTCTCCTTTTTGAATAGGGGTAGAGGTAAGGGGAAGGGCTATTTCACCCCTTTCAGCGAAGTCTGCATCGATGCTCCCTATTCTCTATAGGGGTAGGCGGAGTTTCACATTGGCCAGAAAAAAACAACATGGCGCCCACCACGGAGTCGCACAAATGTAAGATTGCTTTCTGTATACTATTTAAAAAGCTATAAAAAGTGCATTTGCTTTACTGAAATGTGTAGATATACTAGCATGACAGTGTCCCAGTCATAGATTAACGTTTTAGCGCTGCGTAGCTCCGTTTCCGCTCGTAAATTTGTAACTTATGAAGAGCACTAATTACTGTATTAACATCATCTTTTATCATGTTTTTAACGTAATATGTTTGACACAGGGACGCCCGATGAAACCCGACTGCTGATTCAGTTTAGAGCCGGGTTCCTCAATTAGCGGACCGCGGTCCGCGGCACACCTCGCTGCGGCCCCAGGGCAAATGTATGGAAAAAAAAGAAGAAAAAAAATCTTTCTTTAAATGCTCCATGTTCCGTGTGAGCACCGTTCTGCACCGCGCCGCTCTGTGCCTGAAGTAATCGCCGCTCTGCAGCGTGCTCCGTAGCACCGCACTGCCCCGGTATCGCTGCCCCCCCCCCCCCCCCCCCCCCTTCAACATTTGTATTTGAGGACCCCTGGTTTAGAGGTTAAAAAGGAAGAAAAGTTTTTGTAATCAAAATACAGCGCCAAAACACATTGGGAGTAAATTATATTATTCGTCTAAGCTATAATATGTTAGTAATAAAACGTGTTTATATAAATATATCTGTATTACTTTAGGAAATTCATAAAAGAAAATGGCTTGGAAGGGGAAGTTACAGCCCAGCAAGCTTCAAAAAAGTGGGAGAACCTCAAAAAGAAATATAAGGTAAATAATAATACCATTATTAAAAAATAAAAGTAATTTCTAATGTAATTTCTATCATTTCGAATATCCATAATTTTTTGTTGTTATAGGAGCGCAGCGGGGCTTAAGGCCGAGGGGGATCCCAATTCATAGTGCTGCAAAGAGCCCCAGCCCTCAGCCCTGTTCTAAAAGGGGTAGGAGAGTGATAGGGGGAGGGCCAAGGGCTGAGGGGGAGGGGAAAGGGGTAGAATTGGGATTGGCCCTTAATGTCCAGCAGCTCCTCCAGCCTGTTGGTCCAGCGTCCGTCCACTAGAGGGAGACAAACGCTGGAAAGTCCACAAATCAGCTGTTTGCTGTGGAGTGAAGACGACAGAGACAGTCTTCAGAGGACAGCAGGTCGAAGCTGGAGTCCACGGAGCGTTAGTGTGTGTGTGTGTGTGTGTGTGTGTGTGTGTGTGTGTGTGTGTGTTTCTACCAGCGGTCTGAGGGACGCTGGACAGAACGATCAGAACCAGACTGACTGGACCTCAGCCTCCACCTGCCTCCGCCTGTGGACTTTTTTCTTTCTCGCAGTGTTTCCTTTGATCCCAGCTCCACTTTCTTCGTCTTCGTAGTCTTATTCTCATTCTTCTTATTCTTATTATTTCTTATTAATCTTCTTCTGTGGTGTCTGTGGAGCCGTTTCATAAAGATAAAGTTCATACTTCATGCTCCAGCTTCTTTTATTTTGGAGGTAAAGCTATAGTAAGACCATCGATGATGGAAAAAAAAGTTTTTAAAAATTTTCACTTTCTTTTAGAGGAAAGGCTGTAGTACAACCAATAACTACAAAATGAAAAGAAAAAAAAGGTTTTGAAATTTTTGCTTTATTTTGGAGGTAAGGCTATAGTAAGACCATCGATGACTAAAACATGAAAAAAACAAAATTTTTTTAAGGTTTTCACTTTATTTTGGAGGTAAGGCTGTAGTAAGACCATCGATGAGGAAAAATTAAAAAAAAAATTTTTTCGAAATTTTCGGTTTGTTTTGGTGGTAAGACCATCAATGAGTGGAACTTTAAAAAGAAGTTTTTCAAAATGTTCTCTTTATTTTGGCGGTGAGGCTATAGGAAGAAAATCGATGAGTGAAAAATGAACAAAAGTATTTTTTCAAAATTTTCACTTTATTTTGGAGGTAAGGCCAGAGGCGCAGTTTTCTACAGGGGAGCGATAACTCCAAAACAGGCATATGCCAAAAACAGGGTTTCTGTCGATTTTAATGAATTTAAAGGGGCTGTATCCTGCTTTTTTAGCTAGTCCAAACCCTAGAAATGGCATTAACATGGTAATTGTTTATTTTTGGCGCTAAGGAAAAGTCATTTTGTGTTAAATAAAGGATTTTTGGAGGTTAATTCTGAAACCCGGAAGAGAAAACGCTCCGTTTCACTGAAATCCAGCCTCTCCCCCTGTGGACTTTGACTGACAGCGAACTTCAACCAATCAGCGCTTCAAAACAAATACGCTAGCTAGCATTAGCTCTTTAGCTCTGGCTTCTCTACACGCAAAAACGTCTTTTCCTGTGAGAAACTCACCAAGCGCAGACCCTCCAGACCCTTCAGACCCTCCAGACCCTTCAGACCCTTCAGACCCTTCAGACTCTTGCTCTTGCTTGACTGTTGCTTTCAGACGATGGTCAAAGTGTATCCTCGAAATCGGAGTTACAAAAAGCAGCAACGCTGATTGCCGAGGGCCTGCGGGAGGGGGGCTCAGGGGAGCAGCTTCACAGTGTGACATGAACGTGGGAAAACAGAGCGTTTTCACGGTGTGGGAGGGGCTGCCTCTCTGAGCAGCACAAATACTAGGAAAGCTTAAACACGCAGGCACAATGGAAAAAAACGCTTTGGGGTGTTTTAGGTGAGTACATAACTATATAACAAGGTTAAAACAAACAAAAAGTGAATTTTGCATGATACAGCCCCTTTAAGAGTTTTTAAAACATTTTTAATTAAATTTAACATAGATGCAAAGTAAGAAGGAAAATTGTAGTCACAGAATTTTTTTTCAAACAAACCTAATTTATGGCCACAAAACAACCCTGAACAACCAAGATAAAAAAGCAAACAAACATGTACTTAAGAATTAAACCATTGTGATAGTGGTACCACTATCACTATTAGGCAGAATAGCAACAATAAAGATGACAATACTCCCCAAAATTAACTATCTCCTTTCAATGATTCCCACTCACCCACCTCTCATCTGGTTTAACTCTGTTGATTCATCCATCAATAAATTCTATTGGAAAAATAAACCCCCAAGAATAAAACTGACCACACTTCAGAAAACAAAAACATTAGGCGGACTCAATGCTCCAAATTTTCACCACTATTCACGAGCAAATCAGCTTCAGTATATCTACAAATGGACCCACCCCACTCAGTCAGACAACACTTGGTTAGACATAGAACAGACAGTTAGTAATGAAATACATTTAGCAGATTTACCATTTCTCACTCAGTCTATCAAAAAACACCCCTGTTTCAAAAACCCCACAATATCATCGGCTCCGACAGCCTGGTGGAAATTTCACAGCATCACTGACTCCACTCTGGCACCGTCACTCTTCACCCCCATCTGGCACAACCCGGACTTCACCAGCAATAAACAACCATTACACTTAAGCTCCTGGGCAGATAAAGGGATCACTCACCTCAAACACATCTTCAACAATAACACCCTGGTCCCATTCCCGCTCCTGGTCCAGAAGTTCAGCATCAGGAGCCAACAGTTTTTACAATACCGACAGGTTTCATCATCCATCCAATCAGCAATGAAAAACAGAAACATAAACCTCGACCTCCCCCCTTCAGCTTCTACCCTCATTAATATCTCCTCTTCATAAAAACTCTTATCTAAAATATCCAAGTTAATTTCACAGACCGATACAGTATCATCTATACCTTCAGAAAAATGGCAAACAGATCTCACAATTGCTCCTGATGCTGACTTCTGGCCCCAGATCTGCAAGAATATTTTCTTCATGACAAAAAAACGCTAACCTACAACTCATCCAATACAAAATCATTCATAGAACACATCTGACTGGACAAAAAATGCAAAAAATGGGCTCATCATCCAATAACTGTTCACACTGCACAGAAAACTGCACAGATACCTACATACATGCAACCTGGCACTGCACACCTGTCCACCACTTCTGGAGAAACATCACAGACATCCTGTCACAGATCCTGGGCTGCCACATCCCGCTTCCCCCCACCCTCTGTTTATCAGGAGACCTGTCTACATCAAAACCTGATCATACACAAAACCGTTTACTTCTCGTGGCGCTAGCTGTTGCCAAGAAAACTCTCCTCATGAACTGGAAATCACAGAACTCCATACATATTACAGACTGGAAAAACCTCCTCATCGACCACATCTCTCTAGAAAATACAAACTCCTCTGATACCCCCCACAACCCCATCTGGCAAACATTCATTAACTCTCTGTAATCATGACCCACAGCAAACCACTCTCACATAGCACACGTATTGTTGTTATTGTTATTGTTGTTCTTATTGTTGTTATCATTGTTGTTGTTGTTGTTGTTGTGATTGTTGTTGTTATATAGTGGTTGTTCTTGGTGGCAGAGCTCTATTGCTGTTATTATTGATGTTTTGATCATTTGGGTGTTGTTTTCTTTACAATTGTTTGTATATGTATGTATTGTGCACAAGTGTGAATGTATGTATGTATGCGGGTATGAATGTGTGTGTATATCTATATGTGGAAAAAAGGGGTGGACCGTATATGTTTTTCTGTTATGCACACACACACACACACACACACACACACACACACACATATCATACACACCAAATAGCTTACTCATTAGTTGTTTAGTTTTTTTGTTGTTGTTGTTGTTTTGTCTTGGGTTTTTTTTTTGTTTTTTTTTTGTTTTTGTTTTTGTTGTTGTTGTTTTGTCTTGGGTTTTTTTTGTTTTTTTTTTGTTTTTGTTGTTGTTTTGTTTTGTTTTGCTTCCTCTCTGTTTTCTGTTGTGGCTTGTCGTCTTGCATGTCTCTGTCTATCTGTATTGTTCATGTTTGCAATTAAAAAAAAAAAAAGAATTAAGCCATTGTATTTACATACATTACAAGTGCAAAAAGCAACAACACTTTTGTATTACTACTTTTTTACATAAATTTTGTCCTTCTGTCCTTGAGAGAAGCAAATTTCTCAATGATGATGAACTATTTATTTTATGATTTAAACGTGCTAATTTTATGTCAACAATGCAAATGAACATAGAACCTCTATAAAAGTAGACTATTACTTTCTGGAGGGCCAATATTAAGATGTGTGTCTCACAATATATTAAAAACATTGTGTGTTTTTACCATCTACACACTATTTATCTGACCTCTGTAGCTCCTCTGAGGATCACCTGGACCCAGTGAGCGGCGTTTCTCTGCCAGCTGAGATACACTGCCTCTGTGGGCGGATCGATCCAAATATCGATAGTATCGATACCAAAGTTAGTATTGGTATCGATCGATACCAGCACGTTGAGATCGATATGTTTTTTTCTGCTCTGGCAGGGCGCCGCTCTGCGCCGCTCCCTCCTCCCTCTGCTCTTCACTGTGTCAGAGCAGCTAGAGAGAGAGAGAGAGAGTGAGTGAGAGAGAGAGAAAGAGCGAGAGAGAGCGAGTGAGTGAGGAAAAGCGATGGTGGAGGATAAAGAAGCGCTGTGTGGACTTATTTCACAGCTTCAGACAAAGACACTGCATCCTGTGTGCAGGAAGGTGATTGGCTTCTGCGGTAACTCCACCAATCTGCACAAACTTTTAAAAGCAGCGTAAACGGAGCAGAGCCGACACAGACAGAGGTCTCTGCCTGAGGTTTCCAACAGAAGCCTCCAGAACATCCAGGGAGTGTTTTAGAGAAGCCAAGTTAAGATTTTGGTATTTCCAGCATAATTTGACGTTGCTTTTCAGTTGGTGGTCAACGATGTCATTTTAGCAGTGATTAAACTATTTTCATATATTTAGTCAATTGAAATAAATCCTGATTGTGTTAATGGAACTAAAAAAATATAATTTATATCAAAGGTGGTGGAGAATGACGGCCAGCTGTTTACAGTATATTTACACTGATGACTGGAGCTGTTTCATGTGGTTCAGCATGTGACTCTGAAGATGCTGTGTCTTGACACAGCTTGTGTGTTTTTAAAGTTTTGTTTATTGTGTTGTTGCTGTGCATTTTCAGGTATTTTTCTTAAATGTATTTATGTACTGTAGTATAACTGCTCACGATATCCAGGGGCAAAAAGCGACCTCAGGGTATAACTCAGTGACAAAAGAGCAAAGAGCCAAGAGTATTTTGCACCTTATTTGCACTAATGACTTTTTTTCATAAATACCTGTGGGTAATGGGACTTTTTGTTGTACTGCTGATACTGTTACATTTTTTTAAATTATATTTTCAGTATTGACATTTTCTGTGTGTGAAAAAGGCAAAAGGAATAATTTGTATTGACATGTTGACATTGTTGTAGTAATCTTGTGTTTTTTGATACAAACTGTTCTTTTCTTTGGTTAAAATCTTGGTCCCGTGTTTTATTTTCCAGGTGAGGTGATTACAGATCGCTCCTCTCTCAGGCTCACTGTGCAGCTCTCCTCCTCCTGCTGCTGATCAGACACACTGACTGGTTCATTAGTGGCAAATTTAAGATGAGGAACAGGAGCAGGACTGTAAGGAGCTACTTCAGAGCGTCAGACAGCGAAACTGCTACCTGTGATGGATGTAAAATAAAAATAAAAACTTAAATAAAATTTTTTAAAAACCTAGTAAAAAAGTGTCGGTATCGGTATTGGTATCGGCGATACTGGCCCAGTATTTACTTTGTATCGGATCGATACCAAAACTCAGAGAACCTCTACTTCACAGAGAGTAATCAGAGAATCTGGTCTCCAATTTATCGTCTCCAACTTCCTGCCGTGATCTGTCTGTCTGCTACAGGTCAGCGCCTCCCATGGCGGGAGGGTGCAGCCACGAAAATAATCCCTTTGTATTCAGCTGTGAGCCGTGAAACGTGGCCCCAAACCGCCCTGTCTCTTGTATTGAAGAGGAGCTACTGCACATGTCCAGCTTTCAACCAGAGTCCACGGCCAAAGATTTCTGCGCCCCAGAGCGGAAACCGGATATACATCACTAATCAGACAACACGGATGAATGAAACAGCCTAATTCATCATCATTCCCTGTATAGTTTTTATTATGCTCATAGAAAAATAGATAAACATTCACTCCATAATAATTGTAATTTATTATTTAATTTTATATATATACACATATATATATATGTATGTATGTATATATATATATATATATATATATATATATATATATATATATATATATATATATATATATATATATATATATTAGTATGAGTGATAATGAGGTGGTGAGTGGTGGGGCTCTGGCGCCCTCTAGTGGCGAGCCGCCCCTGGGTAAGGCTATAGTAAAACCATCGCTGAGGAAAAAATTTTAAAAAAAAAGTTTTTCAAATTTTTGCTTTATTTTTGAGATTAGGTTAAAGTAAGACCATCTATGAGGAAAAAATGGAAAAAAAAAAAACAAGTTTTTCAAAATTTTCACTTTATTTTGGTGGCAAGGCTGTAGTAAGGCGATCAATGAGTGCAACTTGAAAAAACTTCTTTTTCAAAGTTGTCACTTTATTTTGCAGGTAAGGCTATAGTAAGACCATCCATGAGAAAAAAAGTTTTTCAAAATGTTCACTTTAATTTGGAGGAACGGCTATAGTAAGACCATCAATGAGTGGAACATAAAAAAAAAGTTTCTAAATGTTTGCGTTATTTTTAAGGTAAGGCTAAAGTAAGACCATCGATGACTAAAAACTGAAAAACAAAAGTTTTTCAAAATTTTCACTATTTTGGAGGAAGAAGACCATTCATGAGGAAAAAAAGGAAAAAGAAAAGTTTTTCATAATTTTCACTCTGTTTTCGAGGTAAGGCTATAGTGAGACCATGAATGAGTGAAACTTTAAAAAAAAATATTTTTCAAAATTTTTCTTTTACTTTGGAGGTAAGGGTACAGTAAGACCATTGATGACTAAAAAATGATTCATTGTGGAGGTAAGACCATCCATGAGGAAAACAATGAAAAAAAAAGTGTTTCAAAATTTTCACTCTATTTTCGAGGTAAAGCTATAGTAAGACCATCAATGATTAAAAAATGAAAAAAAAAAGTTTTTCAAAGTTTTCACTTTATTTTGGAGGTAAGTCTATGGTAAGAACATCAATGAAGAAAAAAATGAAAAAAAAGTTTTTCAAAATGTTCACTTTATTTTGGCGGTAAGGCTGTAGTAAGGCCATCAATGAGTGCAATTTGAAAAACATTTTTTCTTAAAGTTGTCACTTCATTTTCAAGGTAAGGCTGTAGTAAGATCATGAATTATTGAAACTTAAAAAAAAAAAATTCAAAATTTGTCAATGGTCTTACTATCGCCCTACCTCCAAAATAAAGTGAAAATTTTGAAAAACTTTTTTACCCCCATGTTTCACTAATTGAAGGTCTTACTATCGATGAGTGAAAACTGAAAAAGTAGAATTCATCATTTCTACTTCAATAACAGTAACGGTTCAGTAAAACCATCACTGAAATTAAAAAAAAAAAAAAACAGAAGGTTTTAAAACAGATTTCCTGCTGTGAGCATCGATGACTGAAAATTGAAAAAAAAAGATGAAAGAAACAAGACAGTTTCAGAATGAAAATAAAAGTCATATCATGTCACAACAAAAGCTGCAAGATAAAAAAAAACAGTTACAGCATGAAAATTCACAATGTAAGAACAACAGTCACAACAGGAAACAGCAGGAGTTGCAAAAGAAATGACAACAATGCAACCTGAAAACAACATGGAGTATCCAGCTGCTCTGTGCCCGGGCAGATCCGGGCCCGGGTACCAGTCAGACCCGGGGCTGACTGGTGCTGGGTTTGGTGGGTCAGTCTGCCAGGTGCTTCAGGATGGAGGACCAGATCCTGCTTCAGGCTGGAGGACCAGATCCTGCTTCAGGCTGGAGGACCAGATCCTGCTTCAGGCTGGAGGACCAGATCCTGCTTCAGGCTGGAGGACCAGATCCTGCTTCAGACTGGGATCCGGTCGCTCCGGCTCTGGAAGTCTCGGAGAACAGTTGGTGAGTCGAGCCGGCTCCTCTTCCTGTTCTGGAGGTCCTTGGTGGGGTCTGGATCCTTGATTCCGGGGTCCGCTCTGGTTCGGCCCTGGTTGCAGGCTCTTCCTTTGTTAGCCGTTATAGGCAAACGCTCAGGGCGCCGCCCAGCAGGGGGCGCCAGTGCGGCACGTCAGCAGCATCAATGGGAAACAACAGGAGTTAAACTTTCACTGTTTTTATAAGTCGCTTTATTTAACACTCCCCCTGCTGCCTCCACCTCAGAACCAAGAAACATGGTTTCCAGGGGTCCACACACACACACACACACACACACACACACACACACACACACACACACACACACACAGACACACACACACACACACACACACACACACACACACACACACACACATTAAACAAACCAGACGATGGGAGTGTTTTGGACCAGATATCTGAAGCAGCCCGTCAGCAGAGCAGAACCTGGAGCCGGCAGTGACGACATGATCTGGACGAATGATCCACAATGAAGAGATGCACTCCATCAGGACATCCGAGGACGTCTCCATCATTTCAGATCGCACCGCTGATCTACGTCAGAAGGAAGAGCTCTGTCGGAGTGAGGACAGCGTCCTGACGAGACGGCCCACCGGCTGAGGAGCGCTTCCTGGAGTCAACAGGAGATCGTTCGCCAACTGTCGTCCTGAAAAGGCGAGCGGAGCTTAACATTGTCTTTGGAGACTGCAGCGGGACGTCCTCCTGAAACACGCTAAAACCAGTCTGGAATCCCGGGCTGGAACCGGATGGAAGCAGGATAAGCAGCGTTGAGGCCTCCGGCGTCCGGCCAGGACTCGGAGGACTGGTTGAGTCTCCAGACGAGTCCAAGCAAGACTCACTTCAAACGACGGGAACCACAGTCTTTACTGCGGTGATGGACACAGCGTCTCGTCCCTGGAGCGTCGGGGAGCGAATGGCCAGTCTGGAGTTCGCCTCAGTTTCCACGGTTTACAGGAAGCAGAGCTGCTGCAGCAGCGTCGAACCCGGAGTACGACTCCGACCCCGGGCTTTCAGCCGGACACCACCGGCACAGGAAACGCAGAACGTTCCACCGCAGGAGAACCGTCGAACTGGTGACCTTCCTTCTTCCTCCTCTCCATCAGAGGAATCAACGTCTCAGATCAGAGTCAGAGAGAGGGGTGCAGTACTGAGAGTCACCAGCAGAGGTCTCTGTAGGACCCTCTTTTGTTATGTTGCTGCTGGTTCATGTCCTATTTTGTGCAGTGCCTCATTTACATTTTATTTATAACTTCTTTAATGCCACATGCTTGATTTTGTGTCTCAGACATATTTACAGTGTATACAGTATACGGGTTTAACATCTGTTCTTTTTCTGTAGGGAAACATCAGAAAGGAAGTTCTGCATAAGAGAAGGTTTCATTTAAATTTCCGGGTTCACAAAGTGCTACTACTTTAAAAACCTTCTGCAGGACAGTCTGAGAGACTCGTCTCGAAAAGCCTGCATGAGGAGAAAGAACAAAGATCAAAAGTGTCCAACAGTTCACTGGAGGTCAGTGGTTCATCCGGCCTCTGCGACGTCTGGACTCCTGTTAAAGCTGAAACTTCACTCGTTCAATTCTTTCCTCATACAGCAGGAGATGTTTTGCCCTGACGTTGTTCCGGAGGATTCTGTCACTCTGATTAGTTGAAGGGATTCAGACGACATGAAGGTGTTTGGAACCTCAGACAGCTTCACTGGTTCAGTGTGAGGGAAAGCAGCGTCTTGGCTGCTTCTGCTCTCTACTGCCAGGCAAAGTGCAGATTCTCCTGTTTATACAAGAGAAATCTGAAAAATACTCTCTGAAAAGTTTGGATTCCACTCAAGCGTCTTCACTCTGCCGCCCACAGACCATCATGCATCTGTGATCCAGCTGAATGTGGAGAACAGATTTTTTTTGATAGCAGTGGGAGTCGATTACATTTCTTAAACAAGGCAAATCGTCATATATATATATAGTGTGTGTGTGTGTGTGTGTGTGTGTGTGTGTGTGTGTGTGTGTGTGTGTGTGTGTGTGTGTGTGTGTGTGTGTGTGTGTGTGTTTTACACAGTTACCTTTTTTTCGACTGTATAGATAAACTTTTACATGCATAACAGAAACATAACTGCAACCCCTGCCTGGAATCAAACCGAGGTCCTCTCACTGTGAGGCAGCCAACAACACAGCAACACATTTATAAAAAAAAAAGTCACAAACAGGTGATTTAGAACTTAGTTTCTGTATCTTTATTATAATTCTAACAATTTATTATCTCTTAAAACATTTGAAATTCATATATATCCATATGAATGTGTGTATATGCGCGTCACATATACATATATATTCTGTAAGTAGCGTTCGTCAGTTCTTATTCTCGTGTTTCTTCTTTTCTTTTTAAAAGATCTCTTAAAGGAAAAAAAATGCTTTCTATAGAGTCCGACCGATTCCCTCGGAGCAGAGCTGAACGTCGGGAGGCGTGTGAAGAAGGGTTTCTTATCCAAGCTGCAGGATGTGGCTCGAAACGCGCGCACACACACACACACACACACACACACACACCAAAAAATAAACACTCCGAACGGTTGGTAATAAAGGCTGAGCGCTGTGCCAGCAGGGGGAGCTCTGTACAGAGGAGAGGAGAACAGATCAAGCTGTATAGAAAGCAGATAAATCAACACATCCAACCTTCTCATGTTCAGCTGTTTGGAAGACAGAGATTCTTTAGAACTTTTGAGACTTTTTTGTAATTTTTACATCTTAAACCATAGATGAGCATTACTGTCATCGTCCTTATTGCTATTTTTCCCATCTCGCCTCTCTTCCACCACGAATACAAAAAAAAAAACGAATGGCCCTCCGTCGACCGTCGCGTCTCCGAGCTCCTCCACCCATAATGCAACGGGAAACTAAAGGAAACGCAGGCTGGATGTGTGTTGTGGGAAGCGGCGGGAGAGGTTGAAGGTAGAGAGGTCATGAGAGAGCCCTTATGTTCCATCTCAGCGGGACGGGGAGAAGCGGACAGGAAGTGGAAGTCGGTTCGAGCGATCAGATCCGGAATCGAAATCGGAGATGTTGGAAATATAGTCACAGTTGCTACATTTCTTTTCTTTTCATTTTTTTTTACAGCATCTGCATAATATTAAGTGGGGAAAATGAATCAAGTAATGTCGATTAAAGCTTCACAGTCTGACAGCAGGAGGAAGAACGGAAGAAACGTTTTAATATGTGCTTCACATTTCGCCTCAAAGCTTCACTCGGGGTACAACACGCACCAATTCAAAAAATACCTACTGTACATATACGGATGTATCTGTGTTCTGCAGCAGCCCGCCGGGCGTCCTCGCCGCTGAACACCGCCTCAGCAATAACAGTAAGGACGATGACCGCAATGAGAAGTAGGAACAATAAATCTCTTCATATCAATATTCCAGTATTCCCAGTTAAAGTTTAAAAACTGTAAGAAGAATCAGAGTATTAAAACGGGAGAGAAGCGTTTCCTCCAGTCCAGAGAGACGGAGCGAGGCGGCTCCGGGGGGTCGGCTGGGAAAGAAGAAGAAAATGGCAGTTTCTTTGCTTCCCCCGCCCCCCGAGGAGAAGGTCTGGTGAGCGCATGGCGTCCGCCTCGGGAGGTGAAGTCCTCGCCTGGAAGATCTCTCACGGCACGGTCCCAAACCAAAGCAGTCCGTCTCCTCCTGGCAGACGAGACGTCCACACGTAGCGTTTGTCCATATAGAAGGTGTCCCATAGATTTTCTCTCACACACACACACACACCTACACACCTACACACACACCTTTCAGTGCTTGTGTGTGTTTACATGCAGGCATGTATAGTACTAACTCAGGTGCCTGTATGTGCATATCCATGTGTTTCTGTTGATATATATATATTTCTATATATAGATAGAGATCATTTTTTATGTTGTCGGTCTGGGCACTTATTATTTTTGCTACAAATCGGTGATACAGTGACCAGTCTGTATATACGTCGTTATAAGACTGAAGCTGATAAAGAGCTAGAGAGAAACACGTGAGACGGAGCCCTACCAGCGGTGAGGTAAAAACAAGACGTAACCACACGCGCACACACGCACACACACACACACACGCACGCACGCACGCACACGCACACGCACACGCGCACACACACACACACACACACACACACACACACACACACACACACACACACACACACACACACACACACACACTCACAGCCTCCTCGGCACGAGTTCCCCGTCTGCACGGACAGACGTGGAAGCTGTCTCGACTTCCTGCACGCGCTCAGTGATTGCACTCGAACTATTCGGGCGTTCCGCTCTGAGACCTGAAGGGATCCGTCCAGCCGCCTGAGGGGGACGAGGACCAGAAGACCAAACCCTTTTTAAAACCGCTAAAACTCTCACCAGCTGCTGATTGTTCCTTTCAAGTATTTGGTTTCAAACAACCGCCTTGTCTGCTTTTTTTAAAAAAATATCTGCTGCTCTGGTGCATGCAAGTGAGTGAGGGAGGAGAGTACTTGTGTAAATCGCAGAGCGCCAGACGGCGTCTCTCCGGATCGTCGGAGCTTCCTCCATCGCTGTTTTCCCGTCTCCCTGTCGGGACCCCGCTCTGTGTGAAATCTCTTCCCTCCTCATTTGTCGTGTGAATCCACCGTGGACGGCAGCAGCGGCGGCGTCTTCCTCCCTCGTCGACTCCGACCCCTCCGTTCTGCCGCCTCAGCTTCGGCTCCCGTCGTCCCTCCTCCTCTCGCTCTGTCCGTCCCGGGGAGACAGGACCGAGATGGGGAAGGGGCTGCTGGACAGCCTGGAGACAAAAACAAACAAACATGCTGCAGGATGATGTGAACGATCCATCGATCCAATCTCTGTAGCCGACATGTGAAGGTCCTGGAGACGGAAAGTTACATTTTAAACAAGAGATTTTACAATTAAGATTTTAAAAATGTTAAATTTGCAGCGTTTCAGGGACTTAGTTTGGGAGACTGAGGTAAAAGTGTGGAGTTTGCATGTTCTTGGACAAATAAAAGGATTCGATCAGCATAAGTATGATGGCCTCTGCTCTGACGACGAGCATGTCCACAAGGGGGTGCCACAGGGGTCCATATCGGGACCGCTGTTCTTCATTATGGACATGAACGATCTGGGACAAAATGCGTCTGATGCCAACATTCACCTATACGCTGATGACACTGTTAGTTACTGTTGTGGTTCAGCAGCTGCCAAAGCTTTGATGTGGTTCAGCACACGTCTGTCACTAAAACTCATCTTAAATGCTGACAAGACCAAGTTAATGTTGTTCTCTAAAGCGAAAAAGATGGAGGCCTCTACTATCCCACCAGCGTCCACTCAGAAGGAAATGTTATAGAGCAGGTTCACATGTACAAATATACTCTCTCACCTTTAAACCCCACATAGACAATATGGCAAAGAAAGTCAAAGTGAAACTGGGTTTTTTCTTTAGTTCTGCTTTTCTTTTAACATGAAAAAAAGGACTTGTCACTGCAACTTTTTTTTATCAGTTTTAGATTATGGAGATTTGTTTTATATGGATGCTACCGCTCAATGTCTTCGCAGGATAGACAGTCTCTATCACGCTTCTCTAAGATTCATAACGAACTGTAAAGCCGAGACCATCACCGTGACTGGTACTCCGGTGTGGGACGGCCGTCTTTCTCCACGAGGAGACTTGGACATTGGTCTACTTTCATCTACAAGGCCCTGCTTGGTCTGATGATTGGTCTACTTTGGCTGAATCGCATTTCACCCCTTAGCCCTCCCCCTTGGCCCTCCCCCTCGGGTTTGCGCGTTCAGGTGGAGGGTAGGAGTGTCCCGATTGTCATTATGACGGAGGGGTGCGGGGAAGGGGGAGGGCTATTCACCCCTCCAAACGGAGATTCTCCCGAGGCACACTCCAAACGGAGGGGTATGATCCAGTGGCGGCTGGTGGTGAGGGGCGGTGGCGGGAGCGCTTGTTTTGTCCGCATTGGCGGGAGCGCTCGTTTCCACGTCCGCGCATTCCAGACGGGCGGTGTTGAAGAAACCAGTTTATTGAAAATAATCGTCTATATGTTGTGTTTGGAATGCGCCTGGAATGCGCTCCCGCCAATGCAGAAGTGAACTGACCCCGCCCGACACTCGTGATGTAGGCGGACAGCAGAAGCGCTCCCGCTGCCGCCCCTCCGCCACCGGCCGGCAGCCTTGCAAGATCGGCAAGATGGCGGCGTCCGCAACCAAAGAAGTCCATAAATGTAAGTATTTTCTCAATGAGTAAAGTTTTAAAATGTAAGAAAACCATTCTTCTTCTTCTTGTCACATCTGCCTACATCATCGGCAGCGGCGACTACTGATGACGTACGCGATCGTCGAAGGGGTGTACCAATTCGGAGATGTTTACTTTCGGCCCTACCCCTTAGCACTCCATTTCAAAGGGGTAGGGGCAAGGGGGAGGGATGGAAAGAAAAACAGGATTGGGCCTTAATCACTCAGAGAAGTATCGACTCTCATTGTCTGTGCTCAGATGATTATTTGCTGCTCTCTGTTCCATTTGCCCACACAGAACTTGGAAAAAGAGCCTTTGCGTATTCAGTTCCCTACACTTGGAACAAGTTGCAAAAGGACTACAAATTGAGTGAACTCGTTCCCTCGAGCTCTTTTAAAACAAGTTTGAGAAAACCAGGACAGCATCTTCTACGTGTCATTGTTTTTTTCTTAATTTCAATTGTAACTTATTGTACTGTGTATTGTAATTTATTACTCTGTAACCCCCAGGACTCCCTTGAAAAACAGGTTTTTAATCTCAACGGGACTTTCCTGGCTAAATAAAGGTTAAACAATCCGACAGATGCATCCAGGCCGTTGCTCAGTCCTCGGACAGGATTCCTCCCACAGGACAGGTCAGCAGTCCAATTCAGGACACATTCAATGGACATTCCCACATTAAAGCGGGTGTCCGGAGTTTCCCTTCGTTTCCAATATATGTATCATATTTTAACAGAGCTTCAATGTGTCCGTCTGGTTATTTACTACAATATAATATTAGCATAAAGCAATATAAACATGTATTTATGAGGCCCGCCTTCGTCTCATAGACCCCCATGTTATCCGAAAAAGCGCCGGTCAGCGTCAGCCAATAGATTTCGAGCTTCCACCTTGTGCTGTCAATCAACGTGTGCAGCAGCCAGAGAGCACGGCCGCTCGCCCAGCAGAGGAGAGTTAGCAACGCAGCAGCCGCCCCGCTCACCTCGGATATATCCACCATCTGCTGAACATCCACCGTAAACAGCTGAACATGGAGGATGCTGCAGGACTCGGAGGCTCTCATTTTCACCCAACGGATAATGCGCGAGCACAATTAAAGGGGCGTGGCTTGGTCGCTCATGAAAGCAGAGGGAGGGCGGAACCTGAGACGTTGGATTAAAAAAAACCTCTCTCTTTCAAAACTCCGGACACGAGCTTTAACGTTTTAGAAAATTTTCGCATTCACATGGCAGACACTGAAAAGGATGTCTGACAGTGGTATGGAGAGACAACAAAGTAGGATTACTGTCAATTTAGTGTGGACTGGGAGTCCTGACACTCTGCAGGCAACCGTTGCTGTTGTCCGTCTACCGAGCCAGAGAAGAACTGTTTCTGTGGAATGCTTGCGTATCAGCAGCGTTTCACAAAAGTTGCACCCGTTTTGAACGTGAGCTTGACGGTTCGGAGCAGACGTACCTGTCCATGACGGTTCTCAGGGCTCTCTCGATGTTCATGCGGTGGCCCACTCGTGTCACGCCCAAATCCAGATAGTCGTCCTTGGTGAGGGACGGCAGGTGGGTGCCGTCGATCTCGTTGTCCAGAAAGCGCTCCCTGTGCTCGCCCAGGTTCAGGTAGCCCAGCCAGTCCGCCACGTCGTACTTGGTCCAGTAGGGCAGCGGCTTGGAGGCGAACGGCTTGGTCGGGGACGGAGGTGGCAGGTGAGGGTAGCTCAGGCAGGGGGGCGGAGGCAGGGGGTGCAGCGGCGGAGAGGACGTCCCGGACAGGAAGTGAGTCGGAGACAGCGACCGAGACACGACCAGGGTGGAGTTTGGAGGCGGCGGCGCGCCGGACGGCGCGAACAGGGGCGGAGAGGGCGAGAAGTACGGGTCTCCCAGAGGGTTCCCCGGCGACGGGGGGGTGATGGAGCCGCGCAGGTCGTAGATGGCGCTGTAGAGCGGCGAGGTGGGCAGCAGCGGGAGGGACGACGGGCGCGGCGGGCCCGCCTTGGGCCTCTCCGACGGGGAGATGAGGGGACTCGGCGCCCGTCGGCGCTGGAGCATGTGCGACTCCGCTTTACGGGACTCTCGACTGGGGATGAACTGGAACTCCAGGGCTTTGGTCCGGTACACCGGTCTGTGCTTGGGGGACGTGGGGTAGGGGGAGTAGGACGTCGGGGACAGAGGGGAGTGCGAGCGCGGGGGCTGAGACGCCGCCGGAGGCTGAGGCGACGGGGACCTGCCCCAGCTGGGGTACTGGGAGGCTGGGGTCGGCGAGGGGGACAGGGACGGCTGCGATAGAGAGATCGGAGACGGGGACTGGGAGCGAGCTGAGGGGGGGCTCAGAGCCGAGGCCGAGTCCTCCGAAAACCTGAGAGGAAACGGCGAGAGGAGGGAGAGGAATCACCCAAACAGGAAGCTACGGTGGAAATCAGGAGAGACGACGAGCATGCAGACAGAAACATGGACGGGTCCGGAGACATCAAGACACATTCCTGAACACCAAACATGCAAACTGAGCTCCAGGACCGCTCCGAGGACAAAAACACAGAACACGAGTCGCAGCTTTCCTCTCCCACAGAAGATTCTCGTGTTGTTCTGATTATCAGTTCATATTTCTACCTTCACTTTAACACCTGTTTAATGAGATTTATTCATGTATTTCTTTTACCTAAAACACACCGAATCAGTTTTCTTCTCACAAATTGGCAGAAGTCAAGCTGGGAAATCATATTCTGCATTTATCCTCTCTTCTAGATCCAGTTTTCTCGTCTCCTGAGCTAAATTGTAGATTTTTTGGGGGGCAAAAAGGCCTTGTTTACAAGACAGTGTTTTCACTGAAAATGCAAAAAAGTTCTTAAATAGTCTTAACCACGTTCAATTTATCGTGTGAAGTTTTTCGAATGGCTCAGCTGTTTACAGAAGCTCTTGCGTTTAATTGTTTGGTTCCTGTAACTCCAACACAGTTTCCTCTTCTTGATCGCTGTCAGACCGAGTGTTTTTGTTCCTTTGGACGGAGAAGGAAGTAATGTGAAAGTAGCTCTGTTACCTGTGTCTGCTTCTGATAGAAACACATGGAAAGAGCCAGAGACATAAAGCAGAGTTTACACAGGGTGGACACATCAAACAGGACAGACAGTTTTCATCAGAAGGCTTGGACATGGCGGCTGCAGCTGGACAGACCGAAGGCGGACGCAGACGGACTGGCGGTGGGCTCTGGGTGAGGCGTACCTGTGTCTGCTCAGCGCTCTCTGGCTGCTCCAGCTGTCCTTGCTTCGCTGCTGCAGTTTGCTGCTCAGCTCGTTGATGATGCTGGGCTTCATGCTGGACGCAGGCGGGTAGATTTTCTTCCCTTCCAGATACGACCCGGCCTGCGAGCCTCCGTCGCCGCTCACCTGGCCGTCGCCCCACACGGGCTTCATCTCGGGAGTGCGCGGCCGGTCGAAGTACGGCGAGGTGGGCCGTCCCAGGTTCTGCATGTCCTTCATCCCGTAGCCGTCCTGGCCGCCGTCGTCCTCCGCGGCGCCGTCCTCCGCCTCCTCGTCCTCCTGCTCGTCCCGTCTCCGGTGGGAGTGGAAGGAGGCCGGGGCCGTGCTGGTCTGCCTGTGCAGATCTCCGGCTCGGCCTCCTTCTCGAAACCTGCTGGTTTTGGGGTAGGTGGAGGCCGCCGCCGTCGCGTTTTGCATTTCGAAAGTTTGTCCGTCAAGGTAGCTCATGTACGACTCCAAAAAATCTCCCCCTCGATCCGTGTCCCCCGTCCCTCCTCCCATCCGCCCCCCGGGTCCCACGCCCCCCCTGTCGCCCCGGGCGCCGCTCAGAGCCAGGATGCTGTCCAGGTGATGGTCGCTGCTGCTGCGGCTGTCCAGCTCCTCAATCCCAGAGTCCACCACTGTCTCCTGGGACTCCCCTTTCTTGGCGGCGGGCGGGGGACGGTGGTGCTCCCCGGCCCGGCGGCCGCCCGTGACCACGGCGGACGGCGCCGAGTGTGCAGTGTGAGTCCGCTCTTGGTAGAGCTGGGTGGAGGTGCTCGTTGTGGCGGCAGCGGCGGTGGTCGTAGCGGCACAGGAAGCGGTCGTGGCGTGGGCGGCGGCGCCCCTGTGTGGGGCGGCGGCGGCGGTGGAGGCCGGAGGGCCACGGTAGGCTGGGGGAGGGGCGACGGAATGCGGAGGCGGCGTGGGAGAGGAGCGCCCTGAGGCGTGAGTGCTGTTGTAAAGATGGTGGGAGATGGAGAACGGTCTGTGGTAGGAGCCCGGAGGCGGCGGGGGCGAGACCGAGGGTGGAGGCGGGGGGCCGGAGGTGGGCTGCAGGGTGGAGGGCGAGGGAGGGGGCGGGGGGTTGGGCGATGTTTGCGACGGGGAAGGGACGGACTGAGTCAGGTTGGCAACCTCACTGTCGTACGACGTGAGGCTGGACGCGGTGGAGTCGCCGGCCTGAGGGGAGGTCAGGGGCGTGTGGGCCGGAAACCCGCCGGCGAACTGCTCCTTCTGAGCCGGGGGAGGCGGCGGCGGGGGCGGAGGAGGAGGTGGAGGGGGCGGGACCTGCTGCTGGCGCGACGCCAGGCTGTTAGAAAGCATGCGGTGTTGTGAATATCCTGGCATCCCCCTGTCGAAGCTGTTGGCGAACTCCAGCGGCGGCGGGAGGGGGTCTGCGTACACAAACTCATCGTCTGCATCGACCGAGGGCGCAGGCGGGGGAAGAACCATGAGTCCACTCCCGGTGCCGCCGCCAGTGTTCGACGTCTGCTGCGTACCGGTCGGTGGCGGAGAGGGAGGGGTGAGCGACAGGATATAAGCATCGGCTTGACTCTCCATCCGGAGGAAAGAGGGTCTCTGCGGCGGCTGCGTCTGCGCCCCCTGCTGGGGAGCGCCGTCGGCCGCAGAGGCGTTAGCAGCGGTCTGCTCGGCCCTCCTCATGTAGCCCTCCCTCTCCTTGTCCCTCTCCCGGTCCCTGGACAGTTCCCGGTCCCGGTCCCTGGACCTCTCCCGCTCCCGCTCCTTATAGGCCGGCTGGTAGGCCTGGGGCTGGTAGTGGTGTGTGTGCACCGTCTTGTCCTCGGAGAAGCGAACTCTCAGCCCCTCACGAGCCCCGCCCCCCTCCCGCTCCCTCTCTCCTCCGCCGCCCTCCTCGCCCCACACACTTCCCACTCCCCTGAGGATTCTGGGTGAGGGCGGGCGGCCGACGGTGGGCGTGGTGGCGGCCAGCGAGGAGGAGGTGACCAGGTAGGAGCTGGAGGACTGGGCGGCCGACGGCGCCGGCTGGGAGGCGACGGCCGACGACGGAAACACCACACTCGACATCTGGCGGGTGAAGTGGTGCTCTGCGCCCCTCCTCAACCTGCTGTCGTCCCTCAGGGCGCGCTCCCTGGCGGCCAGGGCCAGGCCCAGAGGCGACGTGGGGTCCAGCGCCTTCCCCGTTAAAGGGTGGATGAAGGTGGTGGCGCTGGCGGGCGCCGGCTGCCGGCCCGCCGCCGTGTACAGGTCCGTAGGCACAGATTTGGGCTGATAGTCCAGGGCGGATGAGGAGTACTCCGGCAGGCCGAAGGCCGGGGGCATGCTGCGGGTGTGGTGGATGAACGTGTCCCCGGAGAACATCCCCTCGTCGATGGACTTGGAGGGCCGCAGGCGTGTTGACGAACCGTCCGCCGCGGCGCTGAGCTGCTGCTGCGACACCTGAGTCCTCGTGATTCCTCCCATCCCGTCGCTCACTCCCCCGAAGCTCACGTCCTCCTCGGCCGACATGAACAGGGAGGCGCTCTTCCTCCGGGCCTCGTGGAAGCGCTCCCGGTCTCTGCGAGCCGCGCCGACGATGGCGGCGCCGAACTGGCTGGTGAAGTCCAGGTTCTCCTGGGCTCGCATGGAAGGCAGCGACGGAGGCGGCGGCGCCGGGACGGAGGGCGGAGCGGGGGGCTGGGGGGCGGGCGTGGAGGGCGGGTGGGGGGTTTTGGCTTCATCCGCCTCTCCGGACGCAGGAACGTCGGCCTCCACGCTGCTGCCCTGGCTGCTCCGCCCGCTGCTGCTGGTGGAGGGGGCCTTGACGATGATGGTGGGGATGGGGATGGAGCTCTTCTCCATGGAGCCTTTTCCTCCCAGAGTTCCCTGGCCCACGCGCAGATCCTCCACCTTGGACTGCTTCACCAGGGGGCCCTTCCCTCTGCGGGCCCCTCCTTTAGGACCGCCGGCGCTGGCCCCGGCGGCGCCCCGGTCTGCTCGCTGGGGTTGGCTCTGGGCGGTCTGCTGCTGCTGGGGCATGACGGTGGCGATGCTGGACGGGGGGACGGCGGTGCTGTAGCCCCTCCGGAGCCCGGCCGCCTTGGCCGCCGCGCCGGCTCCGACAGGCTCCCCGGTGTAGGCCACCTTCCGCGAAGCAGTCCTGCTCTGAGCCGTGTGGGCGGCTACGTGTGCGTAAGAGGCGGCGTGGTCCAGCGCCCCCCCTCCGCCGGGGCCGGGGCCGACCCCGCCCACCCTCTGGGCGAAGTGCACGGACTGGCCGTACGGCTGGTAGTGCGCCGAGCCGGAGGTAGACTGAGACATGGAGACGGACGGCTGCTGAGACGACTTAGTCCTCCAGCCGAGCGGGGGCGCCGAGGAGAACGGAGGGTCGGGCGGAGCGGTGGTGGGAGGGGGGGGGATGTCGTCGGGGCCGGGCACCGACAGACTCCGGGCGAACTTCATGGTGGGAGGATGCAGGAACTGCTTCTCCTCCTCAGGAACGCCTGCAGGACATCAGAGACGGAGACAGGAGGGACGGGGATGAAAGGCCGATCTTCAGAAGACGGGCGCCGAGGACGGCGAAGCCAGGATTACAGGAAAAGTGTTTTTGGGGAGTGTCTGTCCGTCTGAGTCGGCCTGCCCAAGTTCCTGCCAGCAAGTCTGTCCTGTTCTCAGGTCTGTTAGTGAGTTACGGCGGGTTCACACTGGATCTGGTCCGGCTGTGGTCCGGCCACGGTCCGGATCCGGTCCGGCCGCGGTCCGGATATAGTCCGGCTGCAGTCCGGATCTGGTCCGGCTGCGGTCTGGATCTAGTCCGGCTCCGGTCCGGCTGCAGTCCGGATATAGTTCGGCTGCAGTCCGGATCCGGTCCGGCCGCGGTCCGGATCTAGTCCGGCTGCGGTCCGGCTGCAGTCCGGATCTAGTCCGGCTGCGGTCTGGATCTAGTCCGGCTCCGGTCCGGCTCCGGAGCCCTTACGGAGCTCCAGTATCTTTCTGCAAGGATCCTATTTCTCGGCACGCCGCAGCCCTACCGCGTCACTGCAGACAGAAGCAGGTCGGGTGCTGGAAGGAAACGCAATACTTGTTCCAAAATAAAAGGTTTCAAAATAAGACCTGTGTCGTGTTTTTGCCTTAACATTCTATTTTTTTACTTCTTCTGGTGGAATACAGAACAAACAGCGTGATGCAGTCATCACAGCTTTAGAAGAATGAACGGTTTGTTCTTCTACTGCAGGAAAGTCAAACGACTCCGAAAAGCTCTCTGACGGGAGCGGCTCTGTGTTGCCAGGTTGGGCGGGTTTCTGCCAAATGAAGCTTCTTTTTTGAACACGTCTGACAGGTTGATGGAATGATTATGTGTTTATGACGAGCTCTTTATTATACAAATACGGTTTTTACGGTTTCAACGTGCATTTTCAGCCGAGATGGCGGTTTGGCTGCTTTCTATCGAGGTAAACGGGTTTCATGTTGTTTACGGGGGACAGCGGCGGATCTGGCAACCTCCTCCAGCGGACTGCAGAGACACGGCAGGCGGTGAATCACAGAGCTGCGGTGATCATGGACCGCAGCCGGAACGCATCCGGTGTGAACCGGCGTTTGGCCCCTAATTAGTTGACAAACAAATAGCAAAAGCACATTGCTGCGCAGCAGACAGTGTTTGGTTTGTAACCAGAGGACAGAACTGAGTCTGAGAGAAAGTTAGCAAAGCTCAGTCAGCAGCAAACCACAAAGCATCAGATCAGAGTTAGGTGGGAGCAGGGCGAGTAAAAGATCCGCTCTACAGGGTAACAGGTGCGCTGAGCCACAGACAGAAGACAAACAGGTCAGCACAGCGTGGACGTCCCCGGTCCAGAGGACGGACAGACAGGCGGACGGAGGGGCAGACGGACAGAACAGACAGCCTCACCGATGGACTTCTGCCGCAGCATACCGTGCTGAGGGGCGTGGCCCGAGGCGTACTGGCCCCGCTCGAAGCCCAGGCCCAGCCCCGCCGGCACCATCCCCATCCCGGCCTGGTCCCCGAAACCCGGCTGGAGGCGAGAGACGAGAGACGAGAGCCGGGGACAGAGTCAGACACAGAACCGAAGGACCAGAGTCCTCCACCCAGGACTCCTTCTGACATCTCATGTTAGAAGAAACATTTGATCATTTTGTGTCTGCATTTCTTGGTTTACCAACTTACCTTAATATTTCACATGTTACATTTTTTCATTATTACACATTTAAAATCAGTTTACCTCTTTTTTAGATTTTATCCTCATGTGGGTGTCTCAGATTTATCGACATTTGTAACAATCTCTTCCAGATTTTTGCCATTTAATGATATGACTGCAAAGATTTAATGTAGTTTTGCCATTCTAATATATCATTTTAACATGATCTGTTATTCTTGTTATTTTTTTCCTTGTTTTTAAAATGACTTTAAACTCATTTTCTCAATTTTAATAACATCAATTTAAAAATTCATGTGTTATAAATGTTTTATTGTTCTAGTTCAGTTTATGTACTGCTGCCAAACTAATATATTATCTCACTATCGTATGAGATTAAAGTACTTATTTGTTTTTTCAAATGAGTTTTCAGTTTCACCTCATTTTTCATGATTTTAATAATCAGATTTAACAATTCATAAGTTTGAAATGTTTTCGGTTCTATTTTTAAAAGTTCACATGGTTTTGTCTTTAATATACATTACCTCAATATTATATGTCAGTAAAGGTGTTTTATCTGCTTTTTAATGTTAGTTTCACAACATGTGATTGAATGAATTCATGTCTATTAAATGTTCTATTTTTTAACATTTCTTGTGGTTTTCTCGTTCTAATATCTCATTATAGATTTTTTTAACCTGCTTTTTCACGTTTGTTTTACGATGTTTTTTATCATTTTAATGTTCTTTTCTTGTTTAGTTGTCTTCCTCGAGCCATTTTAAGTCTCTTCTCTTTCTTTTCAGTTAGATAATCACTCGCTTAAACATGATAACTTTCTTTTTTCCTGCATTGCTGTCTTTTTGATTGATCGATCGATCGATTATCTTTGGAATAAATGTGATCACTTATTAATTGCAGTGATGCATGTGGACGTCCAGAAGTGGACGCTCTGGGATTTTCCCGCAGCGCGAGTCTCGTCTCGCTGTCTTTAAATGGACGTCACGTCCTCCACCACCACGTATTTTACTGCAGACAAACAGTCGCGTCTCGGGACGGACGTAAATCTGCCGTCCCCCGTACCTCGTTGCCGTAGAAGCTCCTCCCCCTGTCCCTCTTCGGCCCCTGTCCCCGTGTCCCCGGCGCCTCGTTGGTGCTGATTGTCTGCTGAGCTGCTGCAAGAATTTCATCTAATTTATCTGAGAGGAGGAACAGCGGGAGACAGAGACAGACGGAGAGACAGAGGGAAGGAGAGGAGAGAGAGAGAGAGGGACATCCGACAATGAAACAGAAAAAGGGACATGGACGGGAGGAAGGAGGCTCTGTGTGGAGAGGGACACACTTGACGAAGGCGGACGAGAAAGAGAAGGACAGAGATTCAGGAAACAGAGCGTCCTTACTCAGAGCCATCTGGTAGACCGTCCTCTTCTTCTCGGTGACTTGGGCGGATTCGAACTCTGGAAGCAGAGAAAGGCAGCGTGAGCCTCGGCCGCCGAGCCGTCCCGGACGGGCCCCGAGCGCCGGAACGTACCTGATTTTTTTTTCCAAGGCGTAGCAGCTGGGAGGAGGACAAAAGGAGACTTGAGTTTTGGCAAGAGTGGCGGTGCGACGGCGCCGTTACAGTGAATACTAATCACTTTCCCCCGAGTCACCTCGCCATCCTGCCCCCATCTCTCTCCGCAGCGTGCACACTCATGTTACAGCAAATACAGCACCACGGCATGCACACACACACACACACACACACACACACACACACACACACACACACACACACACACACACACACACACACACACACACACACACACACACACACAGAGATGTGACATGAACGTGACATGGCTCCCACCTCTCTCCACTGTTAGAGGTTAGGGGTCCGGCCGGCGGGGAGGCGAGGACAGAAGGAGAGAGAGAAGGCGGAGTTAGTGGGTGAACGGGTGAGGACGGCTCCGGAGGCGACCCTCTGCTTCCGCCCTGGGAGCGAGTGCACGTGTCAACGCGACGGGACCGACCTGTCCGTCTCGTAATGTGCTTGACGGAATCTGGACTGAGCTTTCACGTGCGTCCGCCGAGCAGCGGCCGTCTGGGAAACAGCGCGCCGCTCTTCTAAAACGCACGGCGGCTCGTCTGGAGGCATCGCGGCGTGAACGGACCGTCAGGACGGTTTGCGGCGTGAACGGACCGTCAGGACGGTTTGTGGCCTTCAGCGCACCGCAGGATCATTTCCAGCGTGACTCCGGGTGAACCGGGACGCTGCACCAATCAGAGGTCAGATAGTTTAACGAACGTCACGGCTAAACGGAGGCCGCCGCATTTGAGCAAGCATATGGCGGCGGCGGCGGCTGACGTGGCTTCAACGCACCGCGTGCTCTTCACACCTGAGTCTGAGTGCAAATTCAACAACGCTGGACGCAGTTTAAAAAGTATTCCAGGCCACGATGAAGGCGGTGCTGAAAACGGATCAGCTGACTGATTCACTGAAGCCTGGAAAAACAGGAATTGTGCAATAAGTCCTAAACTTTGCTCATTGAAGGACAAATTACCCAAGAGTCACTCTGTTTATTGGCCTTAAAACTCAATCAGGCAGCAGTTTTTATTATTTAAATCGAAGATTTTGTTCTGCAGTGACTGAAAGTTGAACTGAATTGAACCACAAGGCGATGAAGAGATTTTACCTCTGAAACTCTGAACATTTCCACCGATGGGTGGACTGAAGTCAGAACAGCACGGAGCTCTGAGCCGTGCTACATGCTACGTGCTACATGCTACATGCTACATGCTAAAGAGTGTTTGGGCTCACACACTAGGGCTGTGTCCGAATGTCCACCCTGTCCTCGACTCCTCAGTCCCATAGTGGACTTTAGAGCCTGAATCCGTTGGGATTCGGACTCGCAGCTTCCTACTTCTTCCCTCAGCGCTGATCACGTGACGCCCGGCTGCTACCATGGTAACCATGGTAACCAGACGCTTTGTAATATATATATTTTTAATGTCTCTTATTCTGCATTTTCCTTTCCTGTCATCTTTCTAATCACTGAAGAATAAATATAAATATATTATTAAATTCTTCCCGGCTCGCTGCTGCTCTTCCGCCATTTTGCTGGAGATTTGCAATGCACCATGGGTAACATTGAGCCGTCTCGGGAACATCGACGCTCACTACTTTTCGAGATGCATTGTGGAAAATTTCTAGTGCCCTTCTTTTTTGCTATCTGGACATTCGGACAGCCCTACAGACGTCTTCACTGTGCAGTGTCCATCAGAGGACACAGGGTGGACATTTGGACACAGCCCGGCAGTACAACAAGCCGAAGATGATTCGAATCTGACTGATACACTCAGTAACTAATCAGGTGATTCACAGAAACGCACAGCCTTCACTTATCTGTACTCAGTGTCGGCATTTAACTAAAGGCTGATTTTTTATTTTTTTTATTTCCCCTTTATTTAACCGGGAAGGTCCACTGAGATTACGAACCTCTTTTTCAAGGGAGTCCTGGGAGTTACAAAGTTACAATACCGAGATACTCGTACTTGTACTGGTCCTTATAAAAAGCTTTACTGGCGCGTCCCTCCTTCCAGACGTACAGGCCTGATTAAGTGAGACGGGTTAACATTTCACGCTTAGTTATTTTTAATCCAGATAACAATTTCAAACCAGCATCACTTCTTGTTTCCAAGTCACCGCTTTCCCTCTACATGTTCACAACCGCTGCCGCCACCGCCGCCGCCACCACCACCACCACCACTGCCACCACCGCCGCCGCCGCCGCCGCCTCCGCCTTTATGCATGTGGATACTAAATCATGTGTGGTCGCTGCAGTGAAACCGACGCTCACAGTGTTGCCGCAGGCGTGCAGTGGTGCTGTCCAGGTGTGTGGTGAGGGCGGTGGGGGGGCGGTGGGGGGGTTCAGGGAACCGTCACCCGGGTGGTCATGCTGGGTGCTGCTCACACCACAGAGAGAGGCGGGGCAGGGGGGAGGGAGGAGAGAAGAGGGGCCCATCACAACTCGCTTCAGTTTCACGGGGGGGGGGGGGGGGGGGGGGGGGGGGTCGGGGTACTCCCTGTAACGGCCGCTGTTGACCGGTCTGGGACAGGGTCCGTCATTTGTTCGTATGAGTCGCCGGCGTACGTCAGCATGTTGGTAAATCTTCAGGATGAGTTGAACCTGTTGAGCTGAACTTTGGGATCATACTCAGCCTCCACTGCCAGAGAGGGAGACCAGGATCAGACCCGGATCAGACCCGGATCAGACCCGGATCAGACCCGGATCAGACCCGGATCAGCCACCTCCCTCCACTCAGGCCCACGTTCTGCCCTCAGAGCCTCCGAAAAAACGGTTTTCTTTGACGTGACTGAATGTCACAGCGAACGCGGCGTTACCGAGGACTGGTTAGATCCAGGGAGAGAATTTCGCCGAGTGGATTAATGACGTTTCCTCTAACCGCCGGCCTGCAGGACGACCTCTCCGACCTCTCCGACCTCTCCGCAGCTCGACGAACTTCGTCCGGCTGCGATCCCGATCAGCTGATCCGGAGACGTGCGGGGGGGCTGACCCTCGCTGCGCACCCTCCTCCCACAATTTATCTTCAAATAGAGACGACATCGCCACACATAATGCTGTTACCACGGTAACAGACCTGGAACAAAGTTGCAGGGATTTTTTTTTCTTTTCTTTTTTTTTCCACTCAGAAATTACTCATCTCAATAATTTTATCCTTGATGTGTTTCCTGCTAAATGAGTCAAAGACGTGATCAACAACAGCCAGGAATTGGAAAAAAAAAAAAAAGGGGGGGGTTGTGTAACTTGCTCAGCGACCATCAGGATCAGAATCCTTCGGTTTGGCGTCTAAAACTCAACTCTTCTTCCCAGGTGACGCCCATTCTCCCGCAGTGTTACCGTGGCAACCAATACTTGCTGAGTGTCAGCGTGTGTGAACCTGTGTGTGTGTGTGTGTGTGTGTGTGTATGTGTGTGTGTGTGTGTAACGTTATGAAGCCGGTATAAATAAAACCTATTATGTGTCGTATGTGTAATGAAATAAATCGGTCTGAAAGCGAAACGACTGGGAAGAATCTCCTGGACGCGGAGAGATTTAAAAAGTCCTTAAATGTGACTAATGTCTGCGAAGCGTCACGCAAATCCTGTTTTCATTATATATATACTGTATATAACAGAAAGTGTGGGAGGACGAGCTTCAATCATACTGTTCAACCTCAACTCTCACAATGTGCTTCTTCGCGACGCCAGACTTTCAGTTTCTAAACGTTCTAAGTTCTGATCCGGAGCGCGTGGGGCGGGAACCCTGATGCACTCATTACAGGAAACAGGAAGGAGAATTCCTTCTATTCCAACTGAGCGCTGATCTGGTCTTTAGTTCGGGGGGGGTTGAAGCTGTGGGTGTTCCGGGGAGCAGTGGAGGGGAGGTGCGGGGGGGTAAGGGGCAGTGAGAGGCGGGGTCACGGGGTGGATGGCGGCGCTGCCGTCTGGGTGGGGTTACCTGCAGTGGGGGTGCTGGAAGTGACAGTGTGGAACCTCTGAAAGAACAGTGAGATGCGTTGAGAGCGTCGTCCACACGGCCAGGCGGCGCCCGGCACCCGGCACCCGCCAGGCACCAGGCAGCGCCCGCCAGGCGGCGCCCGCCAGGCAGCCTGTCTGTCTAAGCTTAGCTCCAGATCAACTCCCTTTCACACTTTCAGCATCTTTAACAGCCCCCCCCCCCCACGCTGTTCCTATCCTCCCTCTTCACCTCGGCTCGGGGGTCTGCAACCCGCCGCTCCCTCCAGTTCTCACAGAACGCAGCTAAATTCTTCTTTTAGTTTTTAGTTTTGGATCTGATTACACAGCAAATGCTCTTTTCAATCAATCCACTCCGGCCTCTAAACCGTCAGGAAAACGGTAAAAAAATATTAAAGAAAACTTTTTTTTTTTTTTTTTTAAATGAGCTCTTTAGAGGAGCAGAAACAACATGACACTGAGACTCCAGCGGAGATATCAGTGAGACGCGCTAACTAGCATTAGCATTAGCTTCAGCGTTAGCAGAAACTAACTTCAGAATCAAAGCCACGCCGTCAGGGATCAATGCAACAGTCACAGGAGATCAAGAGGTCAGTCACATCATTTCTCTGCAACCTCAACAGAGAAAAGTTAACAGAAAGTTCGATTAAAATTGTTCTATTTGTTTGGTTTTATGAAAAAAAAGAATCCACATTTTCACGCCATGTAAGAAAAAAATGTTCAGCTTGAATTTAAACATAGTGGCACAATTTTACTGCTCCTGAACTAAAACGTGTTTTAAAGCTGCTGTTAACCTGAAGCCGTTACCAACCACGAGTACAGATGGATGAATATCCCATTTCTAAAGTTGTATTTTTTATGTCTTTTATTATTTTTTTTTTTAATTTTGGTGTAGTTCTTAAAATTCATGAATACATATTTCATAATGACATAAATACAACCATAACTGTTCAAATCGCAAAAGTTAGAAAATTCTCTCTCTCTCTACATATATATATATATATATATATATATATATATATATATATATATATATATATATATATATATATATATATTAGGGGTGGGACTCGATTAAAAAAATTAATCTAATTAATTAGGGCCTTTGTAATTAATTAATCTCAATTAATCGCATATCGATATTTGACCCGAGATCAGTGAGAACCTTTCTTTTTCTAATGGATTTTGGCATAGTGAATCAATATAGTGATACATAAGCTTAAGCAACAAAACACTGTTCATTTTTTCAGCAAGGAAGGAGGAATTTAACCAAGACAAATAAACCAATACACATTGATTAGTGCAACTTTTGTTGGGCTGGGCGAGGGTCCTTGAAGTAGTCAGAGTGACGACCTCTTCAACTCTAGCTGTATGCGAGGCTTGCGTGTTGGCTGCTGCTGCGACATGCTTAGCATTCAGATGATATAGCAGGCTCGATGTGCTGCGATGGTATGCAAATTCTTTGCTGCACAATATGCATACAGCTTTGGTTTTATCCACGCTGCCATCTGCTGGCTTTTTAAATCTAAATTTTCTGTGCACGAGACCAAGTAGTGCGCTGTCGTCAGGAGCAGTGTTGCCAACTCCCCAGTAAGGAAAGTCACTACTGGCTGTCCTAAAAGTCGCCAGAAGTCGCTAGATGAGGTCGTTACCTAATTTGCAATTTGCATGTAATTGTAATGGACGCTGTAGGAGAGAGGAATAACGTCATGGGAGAAGCAAAATGTGAGTTAAAAAACACCCTAAATATGTTTAGAACTACAAATGAACTTTCTTCTGTTGATTCTTGGTTTGTCAGCAAGTGAGCAGTGGCGGATTTGCGCACACGCGATTCATTTGAAGTGTGGAGGAGTGGTGTGGGTCTCCTCTCTGCTCTGCCTGCAGCAGGGGGCGCTGCTGAGACTGACCGCCTGTGAGTGCTTTGGGACGGGGGAGGGGCTCACGCAGCACCGCAGCTCATTGAGGACAGCAGCTGCAGAACGAGACGTCCTGTCACGTCTCCAGAGCTCCAGAAAAAGTCGCTAAATTGGTTGCTAGTCGCTTTAGACAAAAAACGTCACCAGGAGGCTTTGGAAAGTCGCCAGATTCAACGAGAAAGTCACCAAGTCGGGAGCTGTTTCGTTGTTGTGTAACAGCGAAATATGTCCGGGTGAAACTCGTCCGGTGACAAACGTTCCGCGACAATTTGCGATAATTTTTTTATCGCGTTAAAATTTCTGTAATTAATTAATCGTAACTAACGCGTTAAAGTCACAGCCTTAATATATATATGTATGTATATATATATATTTTTTTTTTGTTTTTGTTTTTTTTTGTTTTTTTGTTTTTTGTTTTTTTGGTAATGGCGAGTTTAATGGTATGTTTGAATATTTTCAGTCATAATTATTTGCAATAAAACCGAAAAAAGCTTCCTCTTTTCCAGCTCTTGGACACAACTTTCTAAATGATGTCCTGTTCTTGCCTACATGCAGTTTGCTCTGATTTGCTGTTTGCTGTCTCACTTGAACCCTTAAAGAGGTTCTTGTAGTTGAAGGGGTTGCAGACCCCCATGTTTTGGTTTTTCCCCCCATACGTTGTGACCCCTCCCGGCGCCGCCCAGGCGGGGCCTGAGCCAGACTCTTACCCATCTCTTCCAGCTCGGAGGTCATGGACTTGGAGCGCAGGGCGATGGCGGGCGTGCTCAGCCGCTTGCTCTGCTGTGGGACTGGAGACACGGCCGCCGTCAGTTCACCCGCTCACAACGCCGCCAACCCGCCGCGCCGCTCGCTTACTTTTCTTCCGGGTGCCTTCCTCCATGTCGGGGTTGCGGGTTACCATGACGACCTTGACCATCAGGCTGTTGCCGCCCTGCCGGATCATGTTGACGACCTGCCGGTGGCCGACCTTCACCACGTTCTGCCCGTTGACCTGAGACGCAACAACACGCTTTATTGTCATGTTTAACAGTCTTTCCTCGAAGGCGGCGCCGCTCCCGGCGTCGACGGAGCAGATGGACGGCGGTAAAACCGAGCCGTGGCTCCCGGCGAGGGGACGACCGGCCGGCCAGCAGACTTTATGAGTCCTGAACAGAACGCCGTGTTTGCATGAAATACTGGGTGTTAGCGGTTTTTACTGGTTCTGAGAAGTGGTTCAGTCTTGGGTTTGGGACAACATGCAAACTACACACAGAATCAAGGCGAAGTGTCTCTGTGGGTTTAAACTCCGGCTCAGGTTGTTGGATGAACCAGAGTTAATTCATCTCACACAGTTTCAACCTTTCATTCTCCAGTTTTTCACAACAAATGATTAATTCATTCATTCTCTATTTCCCTCCGCTGAAGCCGTATTGGCCGCTCTTTTCTTCAGCCTTCTCTTTAGCCTGACGCTCCACCATTTTTCATGATGATGCCTAAAACTAACAGTTTTCAGACAGAAGCCACGTCAGACCCCTGAGCCCCGGAGGGGCCGTACAGGCGCCGTGTTTGACCTCTGCAATCCAGTCAGCTTGAGAAACTCCTGTGTAAATATTTTATGAGTTTCTCACATTTTTCTATTATATTGTACACGTGTCTGTCTTAAATGTATATTTTAATCATATCTAGTTTATATCTGTTAATGTTTATCTGTTATTTATTTAATTATATCTGTCTTAGATCTATATGTAAATTATATTTAAATCATATAGTTTATATCTGTTAATTATATCTGTCTAAAATTTGTATTTTAATTATATTTTATTATATATAATCTAATGATATTTAATATTTAATTATGTCAGTTAGTTTATATCTGTTATTTAATTATATCTATCCTAAATTTAAATTTGAGTTATGTTTAACTTTTCTATGTATGGCTGGGCTTTGTAATTTTTCTCATTTCTATCCTGCGCTGTGCTGCTGTAACGCGGACGTTTCACCCTGTGGGACGAATAAAAGACTTTCAAATCAATTCAATCCATTGGAATTGGGACGACACTGCTGTGTGGATGGGTTTCTTAAAAAAAAACAAAATGAAAAACAAAACTTCTCACAATAGAGGAATGGATCCAGTTTGATGCACTGGTGACCTCCTCAGTCCTGCTGCTTCTCTGGTTTCCATGCAGCCAAACAAAAAGAACCAGAGTGACGTGAGATTTGTTTGTTTTTTTTAAACGTACCTCGATCAGGAAGTCCCCCATCCTGAGCCCGGCCCTCCAGGCCACGCCCCCCTCGTCCACGGACTCCAGGTACTGCAGGGCGGGGAAGGCCGGCGTGGGCGTGAACTCTTCGATGGGAGTCTGAGCTGCAGGGACAAACCAGACGTTCAGCTCCGGGCCGGCCCGGACGCCGCCGGGCGGCGGTTCAGCTCCGGGCCGGCCCGGACGCCGCCGGGCGGCGGTTCAGCTCCGGGCCGGCCCGGACGCCGCCGGGCGGCGGTTCAGCTCCGGGCCGGCCCGGACGCCGCCGGGCGGCGGTTCAGCTCCGCCGGGCGGCGGTTCAGCTCCGGGCGGCGGTTCGGCCACCGGGTTCCTACCTTTAGCTCCTCGCAGCACGAAGCCGAAACCCTCGCTGTCCTTCTTCTGCAGCAGCACCGTCTTCTCCTTGATGATGTAGTCACTGACAGAGAGGACAGAAGACCGGACTGAGACACAGGCAGGAGACGACAGGACGTTTCTGCTCTCAGCGTTCTGCAGCCTCATGACCAAAACTTTAGTGACTTTCCGTCACGTCAAGCAGTTCTGGAGCCATAAAGAAGATTTAACCATTAAAATGAGGCGAATGACGCAAATGCATCTCAGGAAGTGTTTGTGTGCATCAAAATGATGCACACACAAAATATATCTTCTGACGCTTTCATGATTTCTTTTTAACTACGGTTCAGAATAGTGAACATTTAATGGCACTGAACCTATTTTTGTACCTCATTTTAACAGTTTTGTTCTTTTCAAGCTTTCTTTGTTGACGGTTTTGAAATTTTTCACTGTTTCAGCCATCTTAGACTCTTTCTTAACAGTTCGTATGTTTTTATTCCTGCCATATTTCATTCTCTTAATTTAGAAATTAAAGACATTTCAGATTTACAAGCTGTTTTATCATTCTGCAGCCTCTACAGAGGGACTGAAGAGCTGCAGGTTGCAGACCCCTGATCTAGACATACGCGTGCACAGGGAGAACATGCAGATTCCACAAATGCATTATTATTACAATTATTTGAAAGGAGAATCAACAGGCTTTTCCAACCGTATCTGAAAGAGAAAATTCATAAAATATGTCCACAAATATTATTCAGACGATCTTTTAATCAGCCTGAAAAACCGTATCGTCAGCATAAAGCAACCGCTTGCTGTCAGAACGCCTGGATCCGCCGCCGCGTTGCAGAACACACCGACTTAAAAAGCTTCCTCTGCCGCGCTTCACTCCTCTGTATGTTTTTTGACGGAGCTGATTTTCCAGCAGAACCTCGGTAAGAGCAGAGCTATATATACAGTCCGGAGCGCCGGGGCTGCCTGTTGCCTCAGCAACCGCTGCGACCGGACCGGGGAAACTTCTGCAGAGCCGAGGCGCCGAGCGCTAAACTATTAGTCAGCGGCGGGAGAGGAGAGGCGCCGCACGCACGCAGGTGGAGCTCGTGCCGAATAACACACTTCATACTCTGCGCCGCGGCGCCGGCAGATGGGAAATGTGTGGCGGCGGCGTGTTATCCTGAGAGACGAGCCATTTCATAAGTACGCTTTTATAATACGTGAAAAGATGAATGGCTGCATTTGTGTTACTTCAAAATGAGTTGTGCGTCCAGATATTACAAATCGTGCGACTCTCGCTCTGTGGCCGGCTTGTTTCAGTTTCAGAATAAAGGCTGGACAGGATATTGCTGCCCATTGAAAAAAGGCTATCGAGGCACAAATGTGTTAAAATCAGCCGGATTGTGTGAAATTAAGACTCCGCTTACACAACGGCGATTTCAAGGGTTTCCATTCCGGGAAACTTCCAGCCGGCCGTGCGGCCGTTGAGCGGGGATCATCTGCAAAATGCAAAAAAAAACTGAAACGACAACAATATCTAATAGCGTCACTTGCGTTCGCTGCAGAGTCGCCAAAATAAGTGCAGCCTTCACTCTGCTGCCGATCGCGCTACGACGCCCGGCTCGATGGAAATCTTCCCCGTCACGTCACGTCGTCACTGTCCAACGACTCCACAAACCAGAAAACTGTCCCGTCACAATCAGACACAAACTCATATTAGGGCAGTCGCAATTATTACGATATTCGCCAATCGCAATTATTTTCCATAATCGTGATTCTTTCTTTTATAATCACGAAAATCGTCAATTACTTATTTTATCCACAAGGTTTCATAAAATGACGCTGAACCCGAGCCTGATGTCATTGTGTATTCGTCAAGGAATACTCTGAAGATTGTTGACCCACGCCCTATCATCGACAAAGTGAGACAAGCTCATAAATGCCTTTTTTGTGTCTCTGCGTCCAGCGGCTGGATCCCAGCTGTTAGCATCGCAGCTAGCTTAACTCAATTGCTGGAAGTCAACAGGGAACAGAGTCGAGGGGACGGCGTGTTAGCACGTGAAGTAAATCCCAATGCTTATAAAACATTTTAAAAGACGTGGTTTCTTTTCAATCCATTAAAATACAGTTTTGATACACAGACCTGCGCATGGCAGCGCTCTGGAAGGATACACTGCAGCACAGCGGCTGAGGCTATGGCTTCTGCTGCTGTGCGCCGGTATATTCTTCCACGGAGCACTGCGCATGATGCTGCGATGCTAACAGCTGGGATCCAGCCGCTGGACGCACAGACACAAAAAGGGTATTTATGAGCTTGTCTCACTTTGTCAATGACAGGGAAAGGGCGTGGGTCAAAAATCTTCGGAGTATTCCTTCAAATCTCATTATACCATGATGGTAGAATATAAAAAAGAAGAAAAGGAAAATATTTTCGTCAATCGCAATTATTTGTCTGACAAATAATCGTCTCTCGAAATTCCTAATTGTGATCGCCCTAACTGATATCAGCAATATATTTTTTCCTGGTCAGCATTTTCAGGGACTTCCAAAAGGCAATGGAAGTTTCCCGTTTTCAGTTGACAAGTTTGTTCCATAAACGGAGCTTCAGGCAGACAGGCGATGCTAATCTGACCAATTAAAACCAAAACACACAAACTCCACCAAGGAATCCCACGAGGCGCGAAATCAAACCGCTCTCTGAATGACCGGGGGAAACAACCGGCCATGTGACCGTCCCATCATGCACCGAGACAGTCCCAGCCTCCTCCATCCTCTCTGGATCTATTCTCATCCTCTTCTTTCCGCTCCATCCTGCTCTGCCCCTCGCTGGCTTCCTGCCCTCCTTCTCCAAACTTCTAATCACAGAGTAACTCTCCTCCTGATCACATCTCCCCCCTCGGTGATCGGCTTCATCCAGTCTGCTGACTGTGTGATGCTCTGACAATCTGCCAGGCCTCACCGCCTCTCGTCTTTCTGTCCTCTTCTGTCAGTTTCTAGACTTCAAATGTTCTAGATCACTGGCCCCCAGCTCGGGGTGTGGAACCTCCCCCCCCCCCTCCCGGGGACTCTGCCTGAAAATTTGATTTTCAAGCCATAATGAGGTTGTTTCTGGAATGGGGAGCAGAACTGAGAGCGGGTTTGGCTTCACCGAGACGTTTTGGTGAATCAGAGATCAGAGAGGAAGGCTCGGCTCCAAACGGGCGGGTTTTAGGGGGGGAAGCACTACGCTGAGTGAATGAGACACTTTTCAAGCAGTTTACAGAGCAGCGCTCAGATACACCGAAAAAGCAAGTTTCTGAGAACGGCTCCGAAGGTGGAACTTTCTGAAAAACTCAGAAACGAGCTAAAGGTGCAGTGACTGTAGTTTTAGACCCAACAGTCACAGCAACACCAGCGGTGTTAAAGGGACACATTCTGCTTGTGTCACTGTGAGTTTCTTATAGCAGTGTGTGCTGCCGGAGCCTCATTATGACGTTCAGACTTGAAAACCGTCTGTTTCCTCCCTGTCTCGCACCACACTTTGTGAAAATGAAACTGAAGCTGAAGCTGAAACGGTGGAGTGTGAGTTTGGTCCACTTATCCTGAAATAAGAGGATTAACTCCTCCCCCTGACTGTGCCCCCGCCGTGTGTGTGTGTGTGTGTGTGTGTGTGTGTGTGTGAGAATTTGGGGCGAACAAACCTAAATACTATGTTTTTGGGCTTCTGAGACCGATATGGCATGACTGAAAAAAAGCATAATATGTCCCTTTTAATGTTTACAGCATTGTCTTCTGTGGATTCATGACAAAAACAAGAGACTACTGGAAAACAGCACCATTTTCAGCTTCTCAGTGTAAGAGTACACTTTTTGAAAAAAGTTGCACAAATGTTGAAACTTTTGGTGGAACGAAGACGAAAAAGCCAGCGCATTTTCACATGAAACACCTGCGTGTGTTTGGGGAATAATGTAAATTAACAGATCTTAAAGCTTGTAAATGGTCTACACTTATATAGCGCTTCTACACTGCATTAACAGAGTCCAAAGCGCGTTACACTGCAATATCACATTCACCCATTCACACTCACATTCACACACAAGTGGAGGCGGCTGCCATGCAAGGCGCTCAGTCCATCCACTGGGGGCAATCTGGGGTTCAGCGTCTTGCCCAAGGACACTTCGACATGCAGACAGGGGGAGACAGGAATCGAACTAACAACCTCCCGATTGTGAGACGACTGCTCTCCCCACTGAACCACAGCCGCCCCCTTGTGACTGAGTTCACAGATCAAAACCACCTAAAAGGATCTAAAGAACAGAATAGAACAGAATAGAACACACTTTATCGTAGTCAGGATAATAATATCAACCTAAAACCAGGAAGATCTAACTGTGTACAACATCAATCTTAAAAAAACAAAACAGTTTTTAGAGCAGCAGAAAGAGTGTTTTATAAAGTGTCACTGAATTTTGGGGGTTAAAAGTGAGCGTGCTTGCAGGATAATATAATGTCCAGGGTTAATGCAAAGCGCTGCAGGGAATGCACTCAGCACAAGGAAACATGGTGCATCAACCAATCAAACGACAGATCATCTATTCTGTTGGATTCATTCATTTCCCCACGTCACCGTCGTACACATCCTCCACTGGACGAGGTTCCACGTGATAAACGTTACTTCATTAAAGTGAAAAGTTTTTGGGTTCCCATTAATTTTTTTGTTGTTGAGGGACTCCATAAAACAGATGCTGAGAAGCGATTCCATCCATCACCGAGGGAGCTAATCAGCCCCGAGGTAACGATCCTGACTTTTCTTTCTTAATTTAAAATAAAGGCTGGTTCGTGATCGCTCGGCCTGGCTCCGTTCTAAAGTTCTAACGTGCAGGTTGATGAGGAAACAGTAGAAGATACGGGACAACGAGGTGAGGCCGACTGAGAAAAAGGCCTCCGCAGTAACAGATCAGGCACGCTGCCTCCAACACACACTCACTGGACGAGCTGAAAACCTCTCCTTCCAGCAGCCAACTCCAGCGCTGGCTCTCCTTCCAGCCCAGGCTCAGTGCATCACGACCTGCAGAAATCTGCCTTCAAATCTACTTTAAAACAAGCTTCATGGGAAAAAACACAAACGCTGCATCATTTTCAAAACTTTGCAGCGTTAACACGTTACACTTCGGAAACAGAAACATTTTCCCTCCTTCTCAGGCTTTGCAGGAATCCTCCGTCTCAAAAAGGAGTTCAAGACTGATGTTGGAAACAACTTGAACGGGGAAGACGCATCTCCTGCTAAACATAAGGCCTATGTCGAAACCGGCCGGCAGGAAGCCCCAATGTGGCCAAACTTTCAAACAAACTGCAAAAATTTGAAATAAAACATGAATTTTACAAAAACATCTAAAGACAAGCGGACACAGCAGGACACTGAGATCCGATAACTGGACGTTTCACTGTATCTCACACCAGATGGTTTCCTTAAAATTGGATTTACGTTGAGATTGCCTTCATTTCCTGAAGCAATTGTGAAAACAGACATTTCCATCAGGTATATTCTGCTCCACAACAAAGAACAACTTAAAAGTTTAAATCTAAAGGTTATTATCACACCGTTACACTGGTCTGGCTACTCAAAATGAAACTGCAGCCCTAGAATGAGTCTGACACTCTGTTCCATCGTATTTGTTCAATCTTAGTCCGGCGGTCACAAGCAGCAACTTTAACCCTTTAAATGAGAAAACAGCAGGAAAAACAAACTTTCAACAAAAGAAGTTCAAATGAACAAAACAAACTCAATGCAGCTCCAGCATCGCACCATTCCTTTCGCCTCCTCTACCATGTATATTATATTTAACAAGTTCAGTCAGTATCTTCCTGCTCTAAAGTCTGAACTTGAGGACTGAATTCATCCGGATCGGACAAAAGGTCCCGACCCGAGTCAAGAGCTTCAGGAAATGTAGAAAAGATGCTTCAGACACATCGGGAACCTCGTCTCATTAGGACGAAGAGAAAAACATCTGCAATCCTGCCGCTATAGCAGAAATGTGACCGAGTTCATCTCTGAACCTCTCCAGAGCCTCTCCAGAGGTGTGGAGATTCAGGGTGACGAGTCCAGGAAGTGACGCAAACCCTAACGCTAAGTACAGCAAGCAAAACCCATCTGAACCCCAACCTTCGGGATTCAGCTCAGCACAGATGTTTACAGCTTTTACAATCCTAAAAACTCAACTCTCTGAGATCCAAACTCCCCCAAAATCCGGACCCCTCAGGACCCCTCAGGACCCCTCAGGCCCCCTCAGGCCCCCTCAGGCCCCCTCAGGACCCTCAGGACCCTCAGGACCCCTCAGAACCCCTCAGGACCCCTCAAGACCCCTCAGGACCCTCAGGACCGGGTCACATGCCAGCTGATCATGAGAGGCAGATGTCAGTCTGACACCGAGGTGCTGAAATGTTGGAGACCAGGAATAAAACTACTTGTTGCAAACAGCTGAGGCTGTAATGCTCCTTAGATCCCGTTTACACGACAACGTTTCAGGTGACAACGCAACACTTCTGTGTTTTCGTTTCAGAAAAGTTTCTCATTCTTACGACATTTTGAAAACAGCAGAAATACAGAAAATGGGGTATTTTTCCTGAACAAAAAGCTACAAACATGAACAACGAGAGAACAAGGACAAAACATCAAGTTGGACCGGTGTTACAGTGACGGTCAACTCGAAAACTATCAATCCAGACCAGGACCAGGATCAGGACCAGGAGAATCTGGACCAGGACCAGGAGAATCTGGACTGGAACCAGGACACAGTTCAGGAAAACAGTTCTTGCTGTCCGTCTACTGAGCATGTGCAGAACAGCTGCTGTGATACTCGTGCACTGCAGCAGCGTTTCCTTCCGTTTCCATGGAGACGGAACATTTCAGAAAAGTTCCATTCTGCTTTTTCCTTCATCTTCTTTTTTTCAGAAACTTTCTCCAAAAGTTGTGTTTTCAGTGGCTCAATGCCGTCGCGTAAACGGACGCCCGAAACGCAAGAGATGTTTTGCGTTCTCACTCGGAGCCGTCGCCAGGAGGAACATACTGAGCATTCTGGGACGGAATCCCTCAGAGGATCCGGCTGACATGACGCTCAGAGCTGCCGTCAGGAAGCGTCGCCGCCACTGGACGACAAAGCAAGACCACTGGACGACGAGGCGCCGCCGCTGGACGATAAAGCACCCCCGCTGGACGACGCGTCGCCGGCGCTGGACGACGAGGCGCCGCCGCTGGACGATGCGGCGCCGCCGCTGGATGACGACGCGGCGCCGGCGCTGGTCGACGAGGTGCCGCCGCTGGACGATGCGGCGCCGGCGCTGGACAACGCGGCGCTGTCCTGAGTCTCACTCTGCATCAGGGACGGAGCCGGGCGGCTAACGGCTCTGGCCAGGCTGGCTTCCACAGAGGTGTCAGGAAGAAGCTGGAACTTGTCATGCATGCTGCATCATTAAAACTCCCTCTCCGAGCACAGCGAGCCAGCCTCTCTCGCTCAATCTCTCTCTCTCTCTGACACACACACACGCAGGTAAACAGAGGAACACGCCACGCATCACACACAGCGGACGCGAGAACTGATGCATTCAACTTGCCAGGAGAAAAGAAATGAACCAGCGATATCTTAATGTTTCTCATGGAAAACACACACACGCACACACACACACACACACACGCATGCACACACACACGGGCATGCTCACAAACAAAACACGCACATCAATCTGCACATCGGGAGCAGCAGCTGCATGGAGCCGGTGCAGCAGCGCTAAAGGACGACTGTTCAGAGAGCAATTCAACACACACACACACACACACACACACACACACACACACACGTTCATACAGCGAAACAGAGAACGACTGCACTGCTCATACACCGGGCTGTGCAGCAGCAGCAGCTCTCCTCCATCTCCACACACACACACACACACACACACACACACACACGCTGAAGCCAGCGCATCCCTCTGCATGCTCTGTAACATCTGTCAGTCTGTCTGATCCATCCTGCCGGCCGTCCATGATGTCCACATGCATGCATCCCTCGCTCGCCCCCCCCCCTCCCCCCCCCAGCAGCTGGAGGAAGAGAGGGAAAGAGAGGGAGGGAGCCATGGCAGGTACCTGTAAATGAACCAGACGCTCCTGTTCACAGGGCCGAGCGACGGCCAGGAAGAAGAGAGGGAGAGGGAGAGGGAGAGATCCTCCTCGCCGCATGCCCCCATCGCCATTTCCTCCCCTCCCTCTCCTCCTCCTCCTTCTCCTGCTCCTGCTCCTTCTCCTCCTCCTCGTCTTCCAGCGAGACAGCAGCGAGCGCGAGCCGCGAGAGAGAAGGAGGAGGAGGAGGAGGAGAGGAGGAAGAGGAGGAGAGAGAGATGGAAGGAGGGAAAGGGAGAGGGCCGAGCTCTCCCAGCCCCTTCATACTTAAGACAGAGAGGAGGAATGGTAAAGAGAGAGAGAGAGAGAGAGAGAGAGAGAGAGAGAGAGAGAGATGGAGATGGTTTGCTGTGACTGCGACACAGAGAGAGAGAGAGAGAGAGAGAGAGAGAGAGGGAGAGAGAAGGAGGGGGAATAAGGTGGCTTAAAAAACGGAGAGAGAGAAATGAGGTAATTTGGAGGGAGAGCAAGGCGATCGGGGCGAGCGAGGCGATCGGGTTTGTTCGCAGGGGGCTTCGTGCGCACACACACACACACACACACACACACACACACAAAGTCGACACACGGCGGCGTCCGTGCCGTCGACTCCACACACGGGCGGCGGAAAACCACATGCACACTCCGTCCAACCAGATCCCGCCCCTCCCCCCCCCTATAGTTTATATGTATAGTATTCACTCTGCCTATTTATCACTGTCATGATTCCCCATTCATAAAAATGGATGTGACTGCGATATGTCTTCACTCAAAAGGGGGGGGAGAGAGAGAGAGAGAGAGAGAGAGAGAGAGAGAGAGAGAGAGAGAGGCCTCTCCGCTGATGGGGGAGGTATCACCGCCGCGCGTCAGAATGTTTAAAGAGGAGAAGAAGAAGAGAAAACATCATTATGTAATATTAGACGGTGGATTCAGCCTCGTCTGCATCACAGGAGTAAACCTGATGTGTCCTTCTGGAGCCCCCCCTTACTGACCCCATGTGTCTTTAAATCACTCTTAACTAACCACACACACACACACACACACACACACACACACTGCAGCCTCACACATCTGCTGTAATCAAAGCATGAATGAGAGGGTAGAGCATGTGGAAGAGGGGGAGAGAGGGTCATCAATGCAGACGGGAAGAGAGGAGAGGACAGAGGAACAGCTGGCGGATGAGTGGCGGAAGGAGGAAGAGGAGGAAGAGGAGGGGAGGAGGAAGAGGAGGGACAGAGGGTGCAGATTCTCTCAAATAGGCACTCACATCATCTCTTAGTCAGAGCATCCTTCCACGTATGTCCAAGTTGTCCTCCGTCGACTTGCCCTCCCTTCTCCACCTCTCTCTCTCTCTCTCTCTCTCTCTCTCTCTCTCCCATTCAGACGATCACAGCCTCTTGTCCTCTCTCCTCTCACATCTCTGCCTTTTTGTTTCCCTCCCTGCATGACAGGCCATGCCACTGTGACGCTGTGTGTACAATATGTGTGTGCATGCATGTGTGATGAGAGAGAGAGAGAGAGAGAGAGAGAGAGAGAGAGAGAGAGAGAGAGGGAGAGAGAGAGAGAGGGAGGGGTGGGGGGAGGAAGCAAATGTTGACAGAAGGTCCATATGATCACAGGCTTATGTCCTCGTTTATTACTTTATAGCCCGTGTGTGTGTGTGTGTGTGTGTGTGTGTGTGTGTGTGTGTGTGTGTGTGTGTGTGTGTGTGTGTGTGTGTCCATTGTACCATGCCGTCACACTCTGATTCTTGACACTTTAGCTCAAAGTCAATGTCAGACACGCTTCTGAAACATTTGAAACGACAACAGCAGATTGTTGTGAGACATGAACACACACACACACACACGCACACACACACACGCACACACACACACACACGCACGCAGGAGTGTTACCATCCTGCAGCCCGCTTGTCCTCGTGTGACCCAGGCCCGGTCTGGAGGACGCCGTGTGAACAGCAGCTCAGAGTTAGCTAGCGCTCTGTAGCGTTAGCATCCGGCTAACGCAGAAGGAACCGGTAGAACCTCCTGCTTTCAACACCACATTTCAATATTTCGTCGTACAGGAGTGAACGTGGACAGATCCAGCCGTGTGTGTCGAATTATTCAAGCTCTACAGAATCCGTGTTGCTCGTCCCGGGAGGCCACGTTTTATTCACGACCGCTGGAAGTTCACGTTCCGATTCAAGTTCACTACGTGTGTGTGTCACCCGAGGAACGCTCGCTCAGCGTTCTGCGACGGGAGGAAGCAGGACCCGGCGGAGAAACACTTTCATGAGCTTCACGTCAAGAGTTTTTAATCGAGAGGCCACTGCTGGTGCTCGCTAGCTAGCTCTGACGGCAGCATCGCCAACATCTCCCCTCAGCTCTCAGCTGTGCTGTGTCTGCTTCTCTCAAAGGAGAAGTTCGGTTTAAACAGTTTTCACGTTGTTCATAGAATGCAGCAGAACGATATCCTGACCCAGAAGGCTTTTCTGATCCGAACAGAGCTTTGGGAGAAATTTAGATCCAAATCGAGACATCTGTATACGGCTAGCAGACGGGGCATCGGTAACGCCGCTCCCGAAACGGCTTCGATCGTCCAAAAGCTGATTAATTTCACCAACATTTCATCACGGTCCGCTCAGCCTCTCCTCCTCCACAGCCCGGTGTCGCCAGACATGTCATACATGCAGATATATGTTCGGTAAGAAGAGCAGCGCGTCTAGAGGTCTGTGTCTGGGTAAGCCGGAGCTCCGGAAGCCGCAGTGTTGTTGTGTGTTTTTCTGAAACGAAACAATGATAAAACATCTAAATATTATTCCTCTGTGAACAAATTCAGATTAAAAGCATGTCTTTTTAATTAAATTGAGTAGAAACATGAATGAAAAGGTTTGGGTTCTCTGGATTTACTGATAAAATAGCTCAAGCTAAAATTAGAATATCAAACTTAACAACAGAACGAATGAACTGATGGAGACGTTTACACGTTTACTACGTTAAGTTTAACTCTGTAGCACATTTACAGCTACATCCCAGCTCACCTGTTTTTCACTTTACTTTAGTTACAGCGTTCAGTTCCGTTCAGTGAAAGAAAAGAGAAACGCAAGAATTTCATTTTTAGAATTGGAGAAAGAAGCTACAGGGAGAACATGCAAACTCCAAACAGGACTTGAACCCAGAACCTCCAGGAATCAATAAAGAGTGCTAACCACTACACCGCCACGCTAATTCAGCAGGGATGAATCAGATAACCTCTTTTTTAATGCCTGATCTTTGAAAATTGTTTTTGTGGCACAAAAAATGTGATTCAGAGTTTTTTTGTGCTGTTTGTAAAAACAGGAGGAGTGCGAGGAGCGGCGCTAAATGAAGGGATTATTCATCCTCATCGGGAGCGGCGGAGCAGAGTTCAGGCTGGGAGCAGATCCCGGTGTCCGACCAGGATCAAGGATCCATCTTCACTGAATTTAAAGGGCGTTTGTCCCGTTTGTTCTCAGCCTCCTGCTGAATGAACCAAAAGGGCCCCGTCGCTCCGCCGCCATCCGGAAACACCCCTCTCATCCCCGTCGCCATCCCGAGCGCCCTTCACCGTCCGACCTCCAGATGGAGGCACCGCGGGGGAGCGAGGGCGAGAGGAGGGAAATTAAAAAGTACAGGGGGGTTAGCGAAGCCGTGATGAATAGCGAGCGAGGGAGGGATGAAGGGATGAGGGGAGGGAAGGGTGAGGTGTGGCGTGCGGCGGCGGAGGCCGTGTGAAGGCTGCTGTGAGTCAGCCGGCCGCTCGCCGCCGCTTTAATTATCCATCATGTGAGTGTGTGTGTGTGTGTGTGCAAACATACGTGTGTGTTTTCACATGGCTGAACATGTTGCTTGCATGAAATGCCACTGGTGATGAAAAGCGCGTTAATAATAAATGATGGTGTGTGTGTGTGTGTGTGTGTGTGTGTGTGTGTGTGTGTGTGTGTGTGTGTGTAAGAGAGAGAGAGAGAGAGAGAGAAAGAGTTATAGAAAGAGGGCGGGAAAAAAAGTTGAGTAATCATGAAAAATGATGAATACGGAAAAATGATGAAGGAGGCGATGAACGAAACGGAAGGCAGGATTTAGCATAAATCATACACGTGACTGAAAATGGCTTTCTTTCTTTCTTTCTTTCTTTTTCTTTCTTCTTCTTTATTTAGTGGCTTCACTTCGATGTAAATAATTCTCTCAGTCTGCGGCCTGGACGACCGGACGAGTTCCAAAGCCTCAGAGCCAATCAGAGGCAGCCGTGGCAGAAAACAACAACACGGCCGCGAGGCGCCGAGTCGCCGAGAGTTTCCTCCGGATCGCCTGAACGGAGCAGTGCTGAGGAAGACAGAAGTTAAAAACCACACTGAGGGTGATAAATATGAGGCCCTTGGGCCAAAACCGGCCCGCAAGAGGCTCCAATACGGCCAACAAACAAAAACTGTGTAGACTACAGAACCTCCAACCTCTGTTCCTGCAGGAGTCACCCAGACCGACACAACGCTGGAAGATAAAGAAAAGGAATTGCTGGAAAAGAAGAAAAAAAGTTGTATCTTTGTAAATTTTTAAACAAAATCCTACAAAACCCAGGAGCTGTTTCCTCTGGATTGTCAGGAAACGTCCGACAAACTTCTAGTTTTCTACTTAGAATAAAGAAACCTGATGAAGACCTGAGGAGCCGTCCTCTCAGCAGAAGCGGCGGTCTGAGGCCGGATGCTGATTAAGGGGCGGTGGGCGGATGACGGGCGGCATTAACACAAAAAAAAGCATAACAACCTTCTGGTGCACGTTGGAGGGATGATGGGAGGCCGGTCCCACGGCACGGCGATGCAGATGCATCACTTCCGAGTGCGTGGTCACGGAGGGCAGCGGCGAGCACAACTAGCGATTTCATAACGCCGCTCGAACACGGACAAATCCCAGACTGAGTCACGGAGGAGCAGCCGCTCCAGAAAGACGAACAAACAACAAAGGACAAACGCTTCCAAACGATCGGAGTGCGGAAACCCCATCCAGCCAGGAGACGGCGCTCCCGGCACCCCCGGCGGCGGCGGCGGCGGCGGCTCTTACCTGGGAGCGTCGAAGCTGTCGTAGGATCCCACGGTGTAGTGGCGGAACAGACGCTTGGCTCGCTCTCCGCGGCTCTCTGGAACGTGGAATGACAGGAGGGGGGGTGAGCGGAGCCAGCTGCTCTACTTGACCTCTGACCCAGCTCAGGGCCGCCGTGCGTCCCAGAAAACTGAGGTCCCGTTAACACCACGGCTTCCGTGGAAAACAGGAAACTTTCTTTGCGTTTTCGGCGTCCGTTTACACGACAGCGGTTCTCAGAACTACTAATGAAACCAAGATCCCAGAGCGGAACTTTTTAAAAACTCTGTGACTCCCGTCTCCATGGAAACGAGGGAGAAACGCAACTTTGTGTAAAACGCTGCTCCTGTGCAGTAGCGAGTTCTGCTGCCTTCCTTCCCTTTCTGTGTAAACAGGCGTCGTTCTCAAAACGTTGCGGTGTAAACGCGAAACTTTTGGGAAATGAAGGCTTGAACTGTTGTCATGAGAACGAGACGTAAGAGTGAAGACGGTTCACTGAACAGTCTGAGTGACTTCAGGCTCGCCGCAGAACATAAGCGCACAGGGAGAACATGGTGTTACTGTCATTGTTGGACAACCAGTGATTTTAAAAATCCTGTGCAGTCTGGAACGATGTGGCGTCCAGCTTCTGAGGAGTTCCAAGAATTTCTGACAAATCCCCAGATTTATTTTGATCCAGAAAGCATTCAAGCCTCGTGTTAGGTACGAAGATGTAGCGGTGTGTGTGTGTGTGTGTGGTCACCTGATCGGTTGTCTTGGCTCCGCAGCATCACTTCCTCCACGCAGTCGGAGGGGAACCAGCCCGTGCGACCCCTGACCGTCCCCTCCCAGTACCCGCCCTCGCCAACGCTCAGCACTGCGGGGGGGGGCAGGAAACAGAAACAGGAAGAGGTGACACAACATACACACACACACACACACACACACACACACACACACACACACACACACACACACACACACACACACACACACACACACACAGGGACACCTGCATGAAACGAATGCACAAAAAGACGACGACGAAATCCGACAGACAGGAAAGAAACAACGCAGACGCACACGTACATGCAAACCCCTCCATAGCCCCGCCCCCCCACCCTGGCCCCGCCCCCCCACATACTCACCAAGACGTACATACCTGGCGACACCTTAGACTCACTCACAAACACACACATATTCATACCTGCAGACATCGAATACAAACACAAGTGGAGACCTTACACTCACGTTAGGACAGCAGAACACACTGGACCCGGATCTGACCCGGATCAGACCCGTATGTGACCCGGATCTGACCCGGATCAGACCCGTATGTGACCCGGATCTGACCCGGACCCAGCCCGGACCCGGACCTGGCCCGGCAGTCTGATCGCCTGCTGCTGACGGGGTGAAACGTCTCCAGAGTCTCTCACTCTGAGTCTCTTCTTTCAGCCATAATATTATATTTCTAGGGCTGTCAAATGATTACAATTTTTAATCAGATTAATAACAGCTTACAAATTAATTAACCATTATTAATCACAAATAATCGCAATTTCCACCAACGTCTGAAATATACCCTTTTTTTCCCTGTATTGCATTAACAAAAAAAAACGACAGGACATGATTATATATATTTAACACGTGATGTGTTTTTATTTAAGGCTCCAAATAAAATAAATATTCAAAAAACTAAAACATGCACACCGTAACATAATGTCTGTGTGTGTAGTGTATTTGTACAGGCTCCGTGTGTCGCCGCACCGCGCTGCACACCGCGCCACTCCACACGTCAACACGCCACGCCGCACCGCTCCACGCGTCAACACGCCACGCACGCCACGCCACGCCACGCCACGCCACGCCACGCCACGCCACGCCACGCCACGCCACGCCACGCCACGCCACGCCACGCCACGCCACGCCACGCGCGTCAACACGCCATGCCGCACCGCTCCGAGCGCTGCACGCTGTGTCACTTGTCATGATGCGCATGGGTTAAACTGCGTTAAAAATTTTAATGAGATTGATTATATAAATGAATTAATGCCATTAACGCGTTATTGTTGACAGCCCTAAATATTTCATTTGCTGGTTCTGACCATGTACTTTAAACCAGAATACACACCATTTTAATGTAGAGAAATACTGACAATAAAGGGAAAAATAGGTGTGCTGATGGCATAAGTGTGATTTTGGTGCATTTTGCATTAAATCAAAAAGTTGTTGGCCTCATTGCTTCATGTTATTGTCCCATCTTATTGGTGCATTTATCTTAAAATTATCTTGAAAACTGAACTTCAGCATCAACAGAACTTCTGCAGCATCAGTATTTGTTTTATTCTTCATAATTAACACACGACATCAGAATAGTTTTGTGTTCAATAATGTATCTTGAAGTTTAAGGAGTCAGTTTAGAGACTTTTCTGAGCAGAAATGCAGCAATATGTGTCATTTTATTGATTTTTGAACCACTGAATCCTTGTCCTGGCTTTAAACAGTCCAGAAGCTTCTTTCAGATCTGGCACTGCTTGGTTCCTCACACGGCGGCAGCTGAAGCTTCCCGGGGAACATCAGGTAGAAATCGAACCCTGCAGCATCTGGCGCCATGTCCAGAACCCGTCACCGGGCGGCGAAGTGCCGCTAATTAACTCCCAGCTCTGAAACGATGAAGTCCCTGCAGTCACATGACACACAGGGAGGAGCTGCTGCGAAGCCAAGGCGGCCCGTCGCCTCGCGCCACACGCAGCGGCAGGATGCTTGATTCTGCTCTGAGGTGAAATCTGAACCATTTTCATTCAGGATTAAGATGAATCATAGTTTAGGAATGACTGGAAGTCATTTACCAAAATGTAATTTTGTGTATTTTATTACCGTATTGGCCTGACTACAGGACAATATTTTATCCCAGAAACTGTACGGGGGTCGTCTCATAATCGAGGACTAGATTGTGGTGACACATCCGGGCCGCTAGATGGAGCCAAAGTACCGTTGAGCATGAAGTGAATGGACCATCACAGTGAATGTATGCTCGAATGTTTTGTTGCAGTCTCGAATTTGTTTTTTAGACTGAACTCTTAATGTTCATCAAGTTGAATAGAACAGAACTGGAATTTGATGGTTATGAAGGTGTTTATATCACTGATGCAGTTATTGAACCTCTGAGGTTCTTTTTGTTGCTTCTTCACTGAGTCTCAGCCTCAGATTGTGAGAAAGAGAATTTAGTTTTTTATTTAACACTGCAGTAATATTTCTAGATCTTAAATCACATGAAATGTTTTCTCTGTTGTGAGTTTTAGAGTTTAGAATAATTGTACAATAAAAAGTTGTTTCTGAGTAACCTTACTGTCTTCAACATATTTTTATTTTCACAAAATGATACTCGTCACTGCAGTGAATGAAGTGGTCCTACAGTCGGGCCGATACGGTGTGTGTTCTTGAGCTGTTTGATAAATTTGACTTGTTTTAGATTTTGAGGAGTTTTTCAGATGTACTTATTTTATCTGTTAAAGCCTTCTCAGCAGTTTTAAACAGTTTCATTTGTTTTTGCAGAGATTTAACTGTTTTATGTTTTTTTCAATCATTACCTTTTTTTAAAGTTTGTTATTTTGCTCCACATGTAAAGAATCATTTCCATTCCACTTTATTCCAGTTTTAATTGAACAAATGGATAAACCAGCAGTTCAAATAGAACAAATGAAATACACGTGGCTTTGAAAGCTTAATGTTTACGATCTGATGCTGTCGTGGTCAGATTGCATTATGGGTTATGATTTAGTTAAACTGTGAAACTATTCTTTATTAAAGTTTATATTTGTCTCATCAAACTGGAAAATAAGATTCCAGGTTTACTTCTACTGAAGCGTGCGAACGTTTCACTGAACTGCGACACTATTTGAATATTCAGTGTTAGATTTTATTGGATTTACTCTTCTATCTTGCTCTAAACTGACCTTAAGGCCTCGTCTGCATCACGTTTTCAAGTGAAAACCGAACATTTTATTGTGTTTTCGACTGTTTACATGACAACGGTGCTCAGAGTCACTGAAAACGCAACTTTTTGAAAACGCGCGGGCTCCGTCTCCATTTTGACGGCAAAAACCACAGAATTATATTTAGCACTGTGTGATCACAGAACAAAAAAACTTCAGCAACAGAAAAACTTAAATCTCAAACTTATTCTTCGCTCAGAAACAGAAACACACACTCATGGTGCTTTCACTGGGTTTTCTTTTTGCTCTCCACAGATCTTCGAACACACTCGCTGTGTCCTTCATGTTCTTTTGCTCAACATCTAACAGCACCCACTAGTGGCCCAACACGGAAACTACTATTTTTTTCCAGAGTTTCCGTAGAAACGGACTTGGTTTTCAAAACGTTGCCACGTCAACGCAAAATTTGTCTAAAACAAAAATCAAAAATTGATGTTTTTACTTGAAAGGTGGTTTGAATTCTGAGCTCTGAGGGTTTGTGAGCATCGTCCCGTTAGCAGCAGACGACCACACACACACACACACACACACACACACACACACACACACACACACACACACACACACACACACACACACACACACACACACACACCTTGAAATCACATGGAAGACAAAATGCACTTCAGCTTCTGCGCTGGTGCTCACACACACATCCCTGCACGCACTGACCTTTGACCCTGTCGCCCTTGTTGAAGCTGATTTCCCTCTCGCCCTGCGCCGAGTGAGCCCGGGTGGCGACGAAGATCCGTCCCGGGACGGCGCTGTACAGGCGGCGGCGCTGGCCGGCCGTCTGCACGGTGGTGACGGTGGCGGTGGCAGCGGGCCTGGAGGGGGAGGGGCGGAGGGTTCACACTCCAAATGGTGTGTGTGTGTGTGTGTGTGTGTGTGTGTGTGTGTGTGTGTGTGTGTGTAAGCCACTGATGATGGAAAGCACTTTACAAACGACTCCCTGAACCGAAGTTCTGCACATGAACAGATGAGACGCCCGGACTCCCTCCGGCTCACCCCTGCCTCCGGCTCTGCCTGCTGCGGTCCTCCTTGTCTCCGATCCGGCCTCGGGACGGCGAGCGTGTCCTGGCTCCCCGGGGGCTGCTGGAGCTCCGCAGGGTTCCCGTGTGTTTGTAGCCCTGCCACGGACCAGATACGCCGAGATCAGGGTGAGAAAAATCAGCGTTACACTAAAAACACGGCTCAAACGTTCAACTCCAAGCCGTGTTTCACATATAAAACCTCACCGCAGTCCACTGGTAAGTCTTTTAATCATTAGAATCCAAATTTTTAAATCTTAATTATTCAAACTGCTATTATGCAACTTGCTGAGCAATGTGCTGTAGTTATGAGGAGTGACCACTAGAGGGCGGAAAAGTTACTTTGTCTGATATTGTACGGTTCTGCTTATCAGTGACACTACCACGTATTTATGTAAGTGAACTGGCACGAAGAGGAACTTTCTGGGCTTTAATGATACAAAAACATTCAAGGTGCAAAGAAAAGACTAATTCATTCATCCATCCATCCATCCATCCACTCATCCATCATCCATCCATCCATGACACCCTGAATCAGCCAAGTCAGAGGAAAACCATGGAGTCCAGATAAGACCCGAGACGTGTCTCTTGGTTTTGCTGTGACTCGGTTCCAGGCTCCTCCTCCTCCTCCACCTCCTCCTCCTCCGCCTCCTCCTCCTCCTCCTCCTCGGCGATCACCCGGGGGATTGTGGGAGCAGTCACCTGCACGGAGACGATGTTGGTGGCGGGCGCGTTGGGCACGGCCATCCAGTCGGGCAGGTTCATGCTGCTGTCGCTGTTGGCCCGGAGGAAGGGGTGGGGGTGGGGGATGGCCAGGGTGCGGGTGCTCTCCCGCCTCTGGGGGGCGTACTTTGGAGACTCCACGAAGGGAACTGGAAAGGCGAGGAGGCGAGCGGTCTCAGTTAGCGCCTCCTCTCTCCATCCGAACAGCTTCTCTTCACGCCGTCGGGCAGATTCACACGTTCCTGGTAGAACTCACCCACATCGGTGTCCCGGTGGTTCTTGATGATCTCCCCCAGCTCAAAGTGACCGGACATGACGGCCACCTGACGGAAACACAGCAGAGAAACGCTCAGCGGAGCGGTCATCCGCAATCAGGAGGTCGTTGGTTTGATTCCCCACCAGGGCTGAACGCATTTGCAATATTATCGCGATATAACAAAACGCACTGTCTGAATCGCAAGGTGCTTTTGACTGCGATTTAAAGCGGCGAGCAAGCGGAGAACTCGGCTCCGTCAACTTCTCCTGCAACTTTTGAGCTGTTGTTCAGTCTCCTCTGTCCTGACGGAACGGCCACAACCTGAACTCCGGAGGAACGGCATGCTGGTCCTGAGGAGTCACCTTGGTTTTCCAGAAGATGCTGCGCAGCGTCGGGTGTTGTGCAGAGCATGCTAGGCTACCACTGCTAGCAGAGCATGCTACGCTAGCATCGCTACATCACAGGGTGATGCTAGCAGCATGTTACTGAACGTGTTCATTAAAGGATCGTTCTTTAACGCGTTCATATAGTTTCAAGTGACGTGAACTGCACTGCTGTATATCTGCTGTATTTCTGGCTGCTGGACTGGGTTGTAGTTTTCGTTTGTGAACGGCGCTCCACAGTTTAACTTTGTTCAAGAGAGCGCCAGATTGTCAAAGAGCTTCCAGACGAAAACCCGGCTCAACAGCTGAAAACCTCCCAACCTGGCAACAGCAGCCACCACAGAGTCGCTGCACGTCACACACTGCAAGACGAGACGAGACGAAAACGGAAACAGCAGAGAAACAGCTGAACTGATTCTAAACTGAACGACTTCATTTTTTTAATTTCTGAACTTCAGTCTGAATTAGTTCATATAGAAAGTGGACGATCCAAACACTGAATCCCTCTCACTTGTTCCAGCCCTTTAAAATAATCACATATTTAATCTCAATTGCAATATTAGAGGGAATAATCGCAAAGAAATGTTTAAACATTGAAACAATGAATTCTTTAAAAAATAGACCAAATTAAATTTCACTTTCTATATCGCGATCGCAATATTGGGGGGAAATATCGCAATTCAATATTTCCCCCATATCGGTCCCCCCTGTTCTCCATCCGGCGTATCCAGAGCAGGAAGCAGTATATGAGACTTCTCCATTTACGGTTTCATCGGGATTCAGAAAAACGTCTCAAACTCTCCACTTCACAGGAGACGTGAACAGAAAGACCGTTCCAGTGGACGTCTGTGAAAGTGTGGAAATAAATGTGACAGCTTGTATGAAATATGTGTCTGGTAAGAGATGTTTACAGTTAAAAAAGTGAATTTTATGGATTTCTGAGAGGAAAAACATTAAAAGTGACGTCCTCTACAAGAGTCTGAACACAAACAGCTGTTTTGGGTTGTTTTTTGTTTCTTTTTTGTTTCTTTGCCCCAGTCCTCCGATGTGTTTTTATATATGATCAATCAGAAACGGAGTCAGTAACCTCGGTATGTCCGGCAGTGTGCAGCGTAGCTTCATGGAAACTGTCTGCCAGAGGAAGAAAATGCAGTCATTTTTCGACAACACTGCTCGGAGCCACCGAAAACACAACTCTCAGAAAAATGGAAACGAGGAAAAACTCAACTTTTCTGAAAAGCTGCTAAAGTGGAAAAACTGTGGAGCTTCACTACGACAGGCACTGGAGGCTGGACGTGAAGACCACCTTGTTTTCAGTGTTTCTGCTGATTCCGTGGAAAAAGACGTCGTTCTCAGAATGTTGTCGCGTAAATGCTAAACTTTCTCCGAACAAAAAAACACGATAACAACAAATTCTCCTTCGGCTGTTGTCACGTAAACAGGCCTCCTTCATACAGCATCAAACACATCAACGAACACCGCAGCGAAACCCAACAGGCTCGAAAAGGAGGCCGGCGTCACCTGGAAGGGCGTCTGCCCGCCGTTGTTCTTGGTGTCTTTGTTGGCTCCTCGGTACAGGAGGATCCGAGCACAGCTTTCCTGAAAACACCACAGGCGGAGGTCAGAGGAGGTCAGAGGAGGCCGAGGAAGACCGCGGGGAAGACCGCGAGGAAGACCGCGAGGAAGACCGCGAGGAAGACCGCGAGGATGACAAGGAGGAAGACAAGGAGGAAGACAAGGAGGAAGACAAGGAGGAAGACCGCCAGGCAGCGTTGAGCTAACTCACCTTGTTGTATAAAGCACAGATGTGCAAGGCAGTGTTTCCAGATGCATTCTGGGAAGAGGAGTCAGCTCCATAGAAGAGGAGGTGCTCCAGGTGCTGAGAGTTCCCGTTCTGACAGGCCTGAGGAGGAAGAGGAGGAGGAGGAAGAGGAGGAGGAAGAGGAGGAGGAGGAAGAAGAGGAGGAGGAGGAAGAGGAGCAAGGAGGAGGAAGAGGAGCAAGGAGGAAGAAGAGGAGGAGGAGGAGGAAGAGGAGGAGGAAGAGGAGCAAGGAGGAAGAAGAGGAGGAGGAGGAGAAGGAGGAAGAAGAGGAGGAGGAAGAACAGGAGGAGGAGGAGGAAGAGGAGAAGGAGGAAGAAGAGGAGGAGGAGGAGAAGGAGGAGGAGGAGGAAGATGTCATTAGGCAGAGCAGAGTGAAGCGATGCAGCAGCAGAAGCAGGATTTCTCTGGTTGTTTGAGAAAAGCAGGAAAACGAGGCGACTCCTCCTCATTTAACCCTCCAGAGTCTGATCAGGTGATGACAATGATCTCAGGTCAAAGGTCAACCAGGATCCTCCTCATGGGTCAACAGACAGCAGAGCTACAGGAGAGACAGGACTCACTTCTCTCCCTGATATTCATCAAGTTCCGACTGTTTAGGATGGAACAACGTGAAGTTAAAGGTGTAATACAGGATTTTCTCGAAAACACGAAGCCAAACGTCTGTGACTCACTGTTTGAACAACGCCATGCTCCAGACCATCCGCCCGGCTCTCCTGCTTCTCCCAGGAAACGCGGAAGCGTGCGAGCGCGACCTCCTCTTCTCCGGCGTGCACGGCTCTGTTTACAGTTTCTGCGATCCGCCTCGCTCATAAAGCTTGTTTTCCGAAACAGTTCCAGTTTCATGATGTCAGACTCGCCATCGGTCAGCACTAGCTCAGACGCTCACGGCTACAGAAACACTCTGAATGCGCAAAAGGGAGAAGCTGATTGGGCGTGAGCACGTGGAACCGCCTTACGAAAGCAGCTCGTCAGAATGATTGACAAACAGACCCACCAGTTAGGTAATCCACCCGGAAATCAAAATCCTGTATTCCACCTTTAAGAAGCATAAAACCATTTCTTACAGGTTGAGCTCAGTTTAACGTAGCTGTTGGTTTCAAACCTCTGATCGCAGTGAGGATCGCTCAGCTGTTGGCATATCGTACCAACACTAATGTTTTCAATTAAAATTTCAGTGATTTACTGTTTATTCATCGGTTCCTTTAGTTGCTGGTTGTTTGCTTTGTTTTTCGGTCTCTATGAAGGTTTCTGATTCGTCAAAAAAAATCATAGGATACAAACAGGCTGACTGGAGAAGGATGAATTGAGCTGATGCTTCTTGCTACTTCTGTTCAGCATGGAAAGTTTCCATTTTTATAGTTTGATTTTATTTATTACATTCCAAATAAAACAAACAATATTCCTGTCGTATAAATCATTACATTTCCCAGTGCTAACACTACAGCGAAGGTGGGATCCCTGCACTGCTGACATCGCTACTGTTGACTAAACATCTTCGTTTTAATAGAATAATTATTGGTGGTTTAATAAATCAGTGGTATAAAATAATTTGGTTAAATCTTTACAACTAAACAAACACTAATGATCCACAGAGTGATTCTAATTCAGGAGCTGAAGATATAAAGTGAGATTTAACAGACTGTTTGGCTCCAATCCACAAACTGCAGCATCACTGCCACACACACACACACACACACACACAGTGTACTGTATGACAAACAGAACCGAAGAGACAGATGCTGATGGGAGCATGTGTGTGTGTGTGTGTGTGTGTGTGTGTGTGTGTGTGTGTGTGTGTGTGTGTGTGTGTGTGTGAGATCAGTGACAGATGAATCAGCTGATACCTGTTGCTCCTCCTCTGGCCTGTCCTCTCCGCTGAAGCAGGATGGGGGGATGAAGGGTGAGAGGTGCGGTGTGTCATGGCTTCAATGGACCACACACACACACACACACAAACACACACACACACACACACACACACACACACACACACACACACACACACACACACACACACACACACAGAAATCACAACATGGACACAAAACAACTTAACTCCAGACCGGTCTGACATAAAGGCCCAGGCGACTCAGTGCTGCCCCCTGCTGGACAGAGACGCCGCCAGCTGTCTGTAAGGCTCCGCCCCTCTAAGGCCCCCGGTGCCCCGGGCCCCCGGCCGGCGTACCTGGTGCGTCTCGTCCCAGCCGTTCTCGTCCCTGATGCCCAGCTTGGCGCGGTGGTACAGCAGCGTTTCGCAGCAGGAGGTGTCGCCCCCTGTCAGCACAGTGTGGTAGAGCGGCGTCAGGCCCCGGCGGTCCTTGTAGTCCGGAGACGCACCCAGAGAGAGCAGGACCTGCAGGGGGCGCGCAAAGACACGCCGGGTCATAAAGAACACACCATTAAAAATATATCAATTCAACAGAAACCGTGATTTCAGGATTATAATGTACATATTGACGAGTCCACTGCTTCCTGCATTTGACCCCTGAAGTCTGCAGGTCTAGGACCCCCTGGTGGACGGTGTCTGGAATCACAGGGTGGCCGAGGCTCTGCCTGCTCTTAAAATCAGAGCAGACTGAAAACGGCCTGTTTGGCTTCGCTTTGACCAACAGGACCGTCAAAATGCATGACGAAGGGTTTGATGTACGGATAATATGAGTGATATATGGAACAGCATGTTTGCAACACGGGACGTTCATTAAAGCTGCTGTAGGCAGGATTTTGCTAGTCAATGCTAATTTTTCTGTTTTCTTTGGATTAAATGTTAGAGTATCCATTGATAATCCTTTAGGAGAGTAGCATAACTGCACTACCGTGAGGGCGCAGCGTTTCCATCTGTCTCTGTTCTGAGCTGAAAAGGAATCTCCACAGCTCCAGGTATCTTTGACCAATCAGAAGAGCCCCTGAGGCTCTAACCGTGATTGGTCGAGGGGCATTTGTCGCATGTTCTTGTGGGAGGGGCTTAGCTTGCATAAGGGCGTGATGTCAGAGAAAACGGGACAGGATTGGCTGTGCTGGGTTTCAAATGGCCATCTTAGATGGGTCAAATCGCCATCTTGGCGGAGATGCTGAATCCTGCCTACAGCACCTTTAACTGGGTCAAACGTCACCGTCTCCTCCAGATGGCGAAAGTATGACTGACTATTTAACCAGGGAAGAAAAGTGGAGCTTCTGATAGTTTTGACAGATTTACATCATTTCTGCTGAATCAAAACTCTTTTCATACTGGCATGTTTAAAAACCGTTTAATCAGACCGAGGCTGCATGTGGTCCAATAATAAAATAATAATAATAATAATGATAATGATGATGAGAACAGCAACATAAACAACAGTCATCATCATGAAATCGGTGATAACAATAATTTTAAAAATTCAGTAACTTATAATCAATGATATAAGCCCTCTGTTCTCAAACTGTGGTAGGCGGACCACTGGTGGTACGTGAGCTCCCTCTCGCGGTACGTGGGGGAATCACAGAAATGTATACATTCTTTGAAGATTAGTTAAAAGTCAAAACTTTCAGAAACAAATATTACCACCAAAATACATAATAATTTCAAATTACAACACGTCAAATCAACTGTAATTCTCACTCAGTTTTTCTCTTCTGATATAACGTGTTGGACCGCGACGTGCTCACGCTCAGTCACGTAGTAGCGCACGTACGCCATTGACGATTAAACTCGCTTAGCTTCACCGTAACGAGTGTCCAGAGGTGGAATGAGAGGTCCGAGAACTACAAATGTGGCTCCAAACAGGAACTATGAAGAAAAGAAGTGCGGAACAGGAGGAGAATAGAACCAGCAGCCCTGCTGGAACCGAAGCTGATGACAGTGAAGCAACACGAGGCTATCGGGCGGCTAATTAAGCAGCTAGCGTTAGCAACAAACCACGCTGCATGAGTGCGAGAGAGAGGGAGGGAGAGAGAGAGGGAGAGAGAGAGAGAGAGGGAGGGAGGGAGAGTGAGGATGTAAGTGAGAGGGAGAGAGAGGATGTAAGTGAGAGGGAGAAAGAGGGAGGATGTAAGTGAGAGGGAGAGTTGCCCCTTTGTGTGACGGTTCCAGTGTTCTGCCTTTGCTAACTGAGGCTGACAGAATTAAACAAAAATATAAAGATTAAGACGATTAGAAATATACCTGCTTCCTGTGTGTGTTGTCTTCATTTGAGAAGAGTTTTTTTTTTTTTTTTATTACTTTGGTCATAATGGTGGTACATGGAAAGCCTAATTTTTTCGGAGGCGGTTGTTGGTTTAAAAGTTTGAGAAACACTGATATAAGCTATTAGAGACAAGACTATTCACATTATTAACATTTTGATGGAAAAACTGTCGTTTCAATCAATATTTTATGAGCTCAGGCATAAAGGCAGGATGAATAAATCTTCAGCGCTTAAAAATCAAGAAATATTCGTTAAGTTCTAGTTTTAAATGCAGCGCAGAACGCTGGAGAAGTCAGAGTTTATTTGGAGGAGTCAGTTCACCCAGCGAAACCTTCAGCCTGAAGGTTCAGCTCAGGAGGAATTAAACTACGAGCCAGGCTCCATACTGACGCGTCTTTTTCAGCTCTTGTGGAGTAAAACGCTGGTTCTGTGCTGGAGTGTGTGTTGGAGTGTGAGCTGGAGTGTGTGTTGGAGTGTGAGCTGGAGTGTGTGTTGGAGTGTGAGCTGGAGTGTGTGTTGTGTGGGAGTGTGTTGACGGCTGAGTGGGACGCTCTGTTGTTTCTGCCTTCAGCTTGTTTACTTACAACAACTCAAACGAGAACAACGGCGCCGCCGTCTGGGGAAAACCCCACCGTCAGCACCACAAACCACTGTCTGAGAGCAACGGTCCAGGCGAGTGTGTACCAGCAGAGCCGTATGGCGGTGGCCGCGGACGGCCTTGTGTAGCGGCGTGAGTCCGTCTTTGGCACGAAAGTCGATGTGAGCGCCGCCGTCCACCAGGACCCGGATGGGCTCGCCTCCACCCGGCTCACACTGCACCGCCAGGGACAGGGGCGTCTCTGAGACACACACACACACACACACAATGTGAGACTGTTTACCCTCGAATCAGACTGTGAGAGACATTTTTAATTTCTGTTTTTCATCCATTTTTCATCTCCTTTCTTGCTGTTAGGTTCCTCTATGCCGTGTTAAAAAGCTCGGTCGGAGGACATTTGTGGGGATATTCCAGTTCAAACTCTCCAAACTCCAAGCTGCCTCCTGTCCAGGCGCCGCCACGCCACGCCACGCCACGCCACGCCACGCCACGCCACACCGCCTCGATGCAGACGGGAAAAAATCCAGAGCAGCGCTCCACGGCGGCGGCGCTCTCTACATGATCAGGTACACAAAAAAAGAGAGGAAGTGGGGAAACGTTTGACTCCCCCCCCCCCCGAATGTGGCCCCTGACCACAGTTTTCCGGCCCTGCCCTCAGAGCCTTGGTTCATGGGGGGTGTCGGTGTGGGGGTCTCTGCTGCCCCCTTGTGTCCTGCTCTGGGAGTGTTTCACACCCCTGCTGCCAGGCCGCGCTCTATGTTTTGACACAGTGGCGCCGAGTCGCACGCCCAAACTGTAAATGAGCCGTCTGTCACCACCCCCCACCCCCCACCCCCCGGCGTGATCACAGCATCAGAGAGAAGCCACCCAGCCACGCCGGGCGCCTCGCAGAGCCGAGGGCAGAAGGCAGGAGGTGGAGTTCAACACTCACCCTGACAGGAAACACCAACCACATTTCACCCCATTTAAACCCATTTTGTCATTTTTATTGCTGACTTTCTCAAACTACCATGAGTGGCGGCGGTTTCTGACGGAGGCGGCTGCTCCGCCTCCTCCGCCCCCCCTCACCTCCGGTGTCGGCGTCCTGATAGTTGGGGTCCAGGCCTTTGTCCAGGAACTTGGCCATCTTGTCCACGGCGCTGGTTTGAATGTAATCCATGAACTTCTTCAGGCTGGCCTGCAGGCGGAGAGAATATCAGACTGAAAACAGAATCCGGTGGAATCAGGCCTGCTTCACGCTCATAATCTGAATCATGGTATTTGGAAGGCGATCCGGCTTCATGCAAACTGGAAAATGTAAGAAACTTTGAATTTATTCACAATTTACATTTTATTGTCCTGCTTCATGTCTTGTACATGTCCTAACTGTAGCAGAGGTCACATGGAACAAAACACTCAAAAGGGACAGGTTCTTCTTCTGCTGCCAGCTGATTGTCAGTCCACACACTGTCACTCTGCCCCCTGCTGGCAAACAGCTATAACTACATGAGTCTGAACAGCTGATTCTGAAATCCTCTGGTGTGACGGAGATGTACTTCAGCAGCAGATCTGAGCTGCAGGACGCGTCGGTCTCTCACCTTGGTGTGCAGCTTGGCCAGCTGCTTCTCGTCTAGATTGGTCTGCTTGTAGACCCTGGTTTTATAGCGAAACTGGAAGGAGTGCAGAGAAAAAAGACAGGAAATGAAGAGTTAATCCGAACACACGAGCGCCTTTGTCCTCAATTCTCACAGCTTCTGGCCTCGATCCACAGAAAAATGCTTCCTGCAGATGGATTGTTGAGAGGAGCGTTATCTGGCCGCTCCGCTTCGCCCAGGAGCAGAAATGTGGCTTCGCAGCAGTTTGGAGGACAGATTAGAGACACATCAGACGCACTTCTGTCGTCCCGTTCAATCAGACGTCGCGCTTTTTATGTCAAATTTAATATGACGAATCCTTAAAAGTGGAATCTAGGACGGATTTTTTCTGATTTACACTAAAAACACAAAGAGGAAGCTGACACTTCCTGCCTGACCATATCTGGTAGCATCTCTCTTCTTCCAGAGTAGCAGTGATAAATTAAAAACACTTAGACTTTGCTTGAATTTAGCCGTTTTTAAACATGTTCAGTTGTATTCATGAGCATTAAGGGTGCAACTACAGACTGTTTCAAAATCTTTGATTCTCAACCAAAAAATAATTAATTTCAGGACACTTCAGATCAAAACGCCTCTTTTACAGGACAATAACGCCACTGACACGATATATCAGGATTGTTGACGCTTTCTTTTCCTTTTTGCAGACATTTCAGATCAAACTTGAACAATTTTCCACAAGTTCTTAGTTGCATATAAATAAATCCATTAATAATTCACTAAAGTCACTAGTTGGTAGTTAAATTACTATATATACTATACTATATATATACTATAGATACTATGAAGTTAGTAAGGATGCTATTTCATATCATGAATATATAATAAAAGCGATTTTTAAGCCTAATACTTCAGTTATTTATAGATACTTTAGCGTGAGCACAGTTTGTATGCATGTCATTGTTGTCTTTTACGTTTTCTACCTATTTGTGTGTCCCATGTACTGACACTGCAACACTTTAACACTCACTCCTTAATATTTAATAGTTGTGAACAACCGATTCATGTATCAAGAAGAAATATTGAGGCTTATCAAAGTAACATAACATGAGCGAAGACAGGACGAGCTGACCTCCAGGTACGGCACCCCTTTCTCAAAGGATTGTGGGTACTCTCTGAGGGGCCGCTCCTCCTCCAGGAACTTGGCGTCGTGGCCGTCGGTGGCGGGCTGGAAGAGGCCGTAGTTCAGGACGTCCCGCAGCGACTCGGTGAGCGAGCAGAGCACCTGCTGCTTGGCCTTCCACACCGTGGCGTCCGGGTTGAAGCGCAGGCATTTCTGCAGGAGGCGGGGGAGGACGGAGGCTCAGGACACAGGCAGCACGACACGAAGTCTGTTTCTGAGGCAAACCTTCATTTTAGCTGAATCTGAGACGATGAAGCGTCTCTCGGTGTGTGTCGATTGCTTCTCATTCACCCTTCAGCAAACAACATCTTCCTCTCAAAATCAGCAAAACAGGAGATCTGCTTCAGACTGGAATCCTACGGTGGCCAACAGCTGCAAAAACGCTGCAAACACAGGAACGATGTAAAAACCCAAAACCCACAAACACATAAAACACATGCAAGAGAAAAACGCTGCAAATTCAACCCACAACGGAAGTGCACCGGACACCACGGAGGACAAGAAAAAGAAAAAGAAGGCGATTAAATTTGCTGCATTTTTCTCTTGCAGCTGTTTTGGGGTTTTGTGTGTTTTTATATATTTGCAGCATATTTTGTTTGCATTTGTTTTGTGATTTTGCAAGTCTTCGCTTCTGCATCGTTTCTGTGATTGCAGCGTTTTGTTCCTGCATGGGTTTAATGTGTTTTAGATCATTCCGGTGTTTGCAGCGCCTTTGCACCGAGTGGCTTGAAGCGGAGTGGCTTCCCGAACCCGAAGGACCCGGGACGCCAGATGTTTCCTGACGGATCCTGACGGGATCCGTCTTCCCACATCCAGACGTGCAGAGCCTGCAGAGACTGACGAAAGCTGCGATGGCCGCCGGGTTCCCGGGACCAGGAGATTACCCAGAACACAATACCGGGATTATTCCCAGCACCGCTCTGTGGACTTCCACATTTTTTTTCCCAGGATGCCTTGGAGAGTTCCCGCGGCTGCTGGATGATCTCACTGCAGCACGGCGAGGCTGCTTCCCCCGTCCAGCCAGAAGGGGGAGCCAGCGCCGGGCTCCGGGGGTCCAAGTGGAGCAGAACTCCACACACTGAGGGGTTCTGGAGTTTCTGCCCCCGCTGCGACCTCCCTCTGCCTGTTTCCTCCATCCTCTCCTCCTTTCCCAGTTGGGCTGCTTCCTGACCTTGAGGCAGCAGATAATTGGCCCTGAGCAGAAAGCTGCAAGTTTCCAGCCTCAAGCTGCATCACTGCACGAGCTGCTTCTGTCCCCCAACATTCATTCAGCCTTTGTCAGTCATCCTAATCGCTTTACACACACACACACACACACACACACACACACACACACAGTGTCTCTGCAGTGTGCCTGTGCAGCTGTGTCAATGATTTTGTGTGTATATGTGCTTCCGTGTGTGTGTGTGTGATGTGCACACGCATGCATGTGCGTGCAGGTCACATACACACCCACACACACACTTCTGTGTCTCTGCAGTATGCTTGTGCAGCTGTGTCAGTGGTTTTAGTGTGCATATGTATTTATGCATGAATGAGTGTGTGTGTGTGTGTGTGTGTGTGTGTGTGTGTGTGTGTGTGTGTGTGTGCGCGTGCAACAAAGAAAGATTAAAAAAAACCCGCACGAGGGGTTTTTGTGCAGAGGAGTAACATAACATTTTCTCCCTCTGTTTTATTCAGTGTCTCTGTTCCCGCACAGCCAACCCGGTCGCCACGGCAACCGGTTCATTAGTGGAGCAAGCTGCTTGTTGCCATAGCGACATCCCTGTGTTCCCTAGGAGATGGGGTACTGGGAGGCTGTGCATGCCGCTCGTGTGTGAGCGTGTGCGTGTGTGCGTGCGTGTGTGCGTGCGTACGTGCGTGCGTTCTTGTATTTCTATCCTTGTCGGGGCCAAATGTCCCCACAAGGATAGCAAAACGTGGAACGACGTGCCTTGTGGGGACCTTTTTCCGGTCCTAAGTAGGAGAAACAGTATTTTCTTGACCATGTTGTTGTTACTGAAAAAAGTAAAAGTGCAAAAACATTTCTTTAGGGTTAGGCTTTGTTGTGGTGTGGGTTAGGGTTAGGGTAAGGGTCAGGGTTAGGGGCTAGACATGAATGGGAGTCAATGGACGGTCCCCACAAGGATAGAAATACAAGACTGAGCGTGCGTGCGTGTGTGTGTGTGTGTGTTACAGTAGCGTAGCGAAGGAGGAGAGTTAAAGGGGAGGGCAATGCCTAACATTCTGAGGAGGGGAGAGAAAGCTGGAGAGGATGAAGAGGTGTGTGTGTTTGTATTAGATTAGTGTTCTCTCACACACACACACACACACACTTACAGTCCCACTCTAAAATGAATCACAGTCGCAGCAGGAGGGAGTGAGGGTTAAGGATCCAGTTACCACAGCGTTCCACCACGTTATATTTTACTGATAATAATTATTGGAACGAAGCTGAGCGGTGTCAGCGCCCTGCTATTGACCTGAAAATAACTGAACTGACCTTTAAAGCTCGTCATCTCACCTCTCCAGGCCTTCAGAAACAGCTCGAACACTTTTTCCAATCATAAATTCAGTCATGAAACATGACAATGCAGCGTGAGGAACTGGATCCAGGGTGATTCTGACCCAGGCTCCGCCTCCGCTCATAAAACATGAAGATAATGCGGAAGTGCAAAAAAGCTGTAATTCCGGAGAAATTGCAGCAGGGGGCGATGATGCTGGTTCCAAAAAGAGCTCCGGTCTCATTGGAACCATTCAAAAATGCTGATTTTCAGAGTGAAAATAAACCTATAAAGCTCCGGTTTCAGGACAGGTTCTGGTCTCTATCACTGGTTTCTACAACCTGCTGCTTCACCAGACTCTGATTTTCAGATAAATCATCTGTTGATTTTATATTACGAGTTAAAGTTTTGCATAAATCGCCCTATCACAGCGCCTCCTCTGTCCCCGTGATGTGGTCACATGACGGGCTGGACCAATCACATTCACATCCGGTTTCAAATGTCTCAATATGGAGGCGTCCTGCTGGACTCGCGAAAGTCTGCAGAATGGCATTTGGGAACGCAATGGGTGACGTCACAAAAGCTCCATCCATTACATTAACGATCTATGTTCTGACCTCTTTCTACAAACCTCTCCCTTTTCCCGCTGCCGCAGGGATCATGTCGTCATCCCTAACCCTAACCCTAGCCCTGACCGTCACACTGGGCGTGTTTTGTCGTGTTACATGCAATGACGTATAGAATTCTACACGTCATTGGTTACATGGGTCTGCAGTTGTCCCACGTTGATGACATCACCCACGCGACTTAGCACAGCGAGCTAAACGACACAGTGGAGCTCAGTCCCCGTTACCTGTAGACGAATCTCTTCTCCCCGCGGATCAGGAGAAGCTCTCTGGTCTCGCTATCTTGCCACTGCCGGGTCTTCTGGAAGGAAAGCTCATGCTGTGTGCAGAAACAACAACTAGCGCGCTAACATAGCCACGCTAACGTAGCCACGCTAACGTAGCCACGCTAACGTAGCCACGCTACGGCGACGTCATCACGTAAATCACTGCGTCGACCCGGGTCGGCCTTTCACACTAAAAGCCAAGCGGAGCCAAGCCGAGTAAAACCCGGGTCGCTGCCAGGGTCTAAATGCTGATTAAACCCTTTCCCACTGCCGAGGAGCTGACCATTAGCGGGTTTAAACGGGTTTTTTGACCGGGGGAAAGGGGTGTGATGACTGAAAAAGACTTTTTTGTAATTTTCTACCAGACTAAAATTTCACTAAAGACAAAAAATACGTGAATGATTTGAATAAAACGAGGAAACATGCAGGCTGCATTAATGAAGTCGTTTTGAGCTCTTTTACCATTTTATAGATTTTTCTGAAATTTTTAAAGAATTTTCTCACTTCACCCATCTTACACATTTTTACTTGTTTTGTTTGGTTTTCAAAGCCGACATGTTTCCTCGTGGTTAAAGCAGTTTTAGCTATACTGACTAATTTTGCTTTTTTCATTCCTTTATTTTTTTTGTTCTTTTTTCTTTTATTTCCCTTTCATCTTGCTTTCTTTCAATGTCTTTTAATTTTCACTTAAAGGGGCTGTATCATGCTTTTTTAGCTAGTCCAAACCCTAGAAATGGCTCTAACATGGTCATAGTTTATTTTTGGCGCTAAGGAAAAGTCATTTTGTGTGAAATAAAAGATTTTCTGGGGCTAATTCTGAAACCCAGAAGAGAAAACGCTCCGTTTCACTGAAAATCCCGCCTCTCCCCCTGTGGACTTTTATTGACAGCGTACTTCAACCAATTAGTGCTTCAAAACAAATACGCTGGCTAGCTTTAGCTCTTTAGCTCTAGCTTCTCCACACGCAAAAACGTCTTTTCCTGCGAGAAACTCACCAAGCGCAGACCCTTCCAGACCCTTCAGACCCTTCCAGACCCTCCAGACCCTCCAGACCCTTCCAGACCCTCCAGACCCTTCAGACCCTTCCAGACCCTCCAGACCCTTCAGACCCTTCCAGACCCTCCAGACCCTCCAGACCCTTCCAGACCCTCCAGACCCTTCAGACCCTCCCGACCCTTCAGACCCTTCAGACCCTTCAGACCCTCCAGACCCTTCAGACCCTTCAGACCCTTCAGACTCTTGCTCTTGCTTGACTGTTGCTTTCAGACGATGGTCAAAGTTTATCCTCGAAATCGGAGTTACAAAAAGCAGCAACGCTGATTGCCGAGGGCCTGCAGGAGGGGGGCTCAGGGGGGCCATCTTCACAGTGTGACGTCAACGTGGGAAAACAGAGCGTTTTCACAGGAGGAAAGCTTAAACACACAGGCACGAAGGAAAAAAATGCTTTGGGGGAGTTTTAGGTGAGTACATAACTATATAACAAGGTTAAAACATACAAAAAGTGAATTTTGCATGATACAGCCCCTTTAAAGCAATGCTCTACTCGAAATTTTAATCATTTTACTTTCACTATTTTTCGTGCTTTATTGTCTTTTTTGAGGAGTCGTAGCTTTTATATCCTTCTTTTTTCCATAATTCCAGTTATCGGCAACTTGTATCTGTTTACCTTCTTTAGCTGTTTGTAGCTTTGGGAGATTTTCATTTATATTTTATCAACTGGCTGCTGTAACGATTACATCTTGTCCATCGTGGAACAAATAAAATACTCTCTTTCTATCTATCTATTTATGAATGTTTATCAAAATTTGGCTTTTTATAAAGTAACGCGGTTCGTTAGATGTGATCCGTTTTTAAGCAAAGTGTTTTTTAATGAGTGTACATTTATTTGTAATGAAAGCCAATTAGTTGCAGTGGCTGTACTTGAGTCCATATTTACAGTTCGCTCTCTCTGCTCGTATCAAAGCCGGTTCCCGGGTAAACACACTTTCAGTCACTCGAGTGTCTGCGTTCAATCGGGGTTTGGATAGAAGTCGACGATCGCTCGCCGGCTTCCTGTTATTTGTCTTTCTGCAGGCGTAATCACGACGGCGTTCGGCGCTCCCGCTGAGCGCAGGTGAGCCGTGACTCATTAAGAGCTGGGATGCTCGGGAGGATGTGATCACAGCCGGGTTCCTGCCCGTCAGGCCTCCGACTCCCCCGGCTAATCGTCAGCAGCAGAAAACGAGAAGAACAATTTATGTTCTCCGATCGGATGAGACCGGATCCTGAACTCTCGCCGTGGTTCCTGACGGCAAAACATCAATATTTATCCATCTTCTGAGCGATTTGATCCCATTCAGGGCTGCAGGGGGCTGATCCCAGCTGACCGCGAGTAAAACGGGCTAAAACCTGGACGGTCCGTCGCCGAGGACACAAAACGGCAAGAAGATCCACGACTGCAGCGACTTACAGTCACGGATTAACCTCGACGGTGTGAGGAAATCAGGACCCTTCATACGACATCTTCAAGTGAAAACAGACATTTAGGGCTCTGAGGAACTGAAAACACTCTGGTTCAGTCCTGAGTGGAAGGCAGTGCTGTTCTCTGCACACACACCGGTGTGGTTTCATTAGGAAAAGAGGGAACGGCGCCAACTCCTGGCCTGACCTGCTACCTACATCGTTTTCAGTGCGTCCGCCGTTTCTGTATAAATCGACGTCGTTTTCATGATGTAGCGTACGTTAAAATGTGACTCTTGAAATAAAGGGAAAACGATGCGTTTTCAATTTAATCATTGTTGTGTAAAATAAATCCCAGATGCGCAGGAAGAACATGCAAACTCCAGGACACCTCGGACTTCCCTACATGCAGATGATCTTTCTCTCTCGCCTGAATTAAACTTCTCAATTAACCTCGGAGATTGAATAACTCGCTATATGTTCGCTCCACCTTAACGTCCTTCTGTTTCTCCTGAGATCTTTTTTTTCTTATTTTATTATTATTCAGACGGAAAAATCCAGTCTTGCCTCTGAAAGCTGTGATCACACTTTCCCACTCACATACGCCCGCTCACTCTGTCCATGCTGCTCTTTATCTCCTCCTCATCCTCCCTCCTCCTCGCCATCTTGCTGTCACTTATCTCTGCAGAGATAGGCGCCGTCTATTCTCTCTCTCTCTCTCTCTCTCTCTCTCTCTCTCTCTCTCTCTCTCTGTCGCCCCCCCCCCCCGGCCTTTCCCTGCAGGTCAAACTCAGGGGGACTCAGAGACTTTAATGAGATCTGTGGGGAAATAACCCCCCCTCAGCATTAAACACACACACACACACACACACACACACACACACACACACACACACACACACACACACACACACACACACACACACACACCACTGTTTAACTCCTCTTTTGATGGCGTTTTGACATGACAATGATTTCAGGTGAAAACGTAAAACTCTGGTTGAGTCTGGTTGGGAAATGCCCCCCCGGTTAGAACTTTCTGAAAACATTGTGTTGTTGTTGTTGTTGATGAAATAATAAACAGTTCTTCGACCAACGGCGTCCTAAAGAGCGGCGTAACCCGACACTTGGCTTGTTTTCCAGCATGAAAACTACACAAAAACGCTGCCGTGTAAATGAGAAACTTTCCTGAAACTGAGATTCCAAAATGGTGCATCTTCCCCAGAAGTCCTCTTGTGGTGTGAATCGAGGCCTGAAGCTCACATTTCGTTCAAACCTTCCTTCATTCTGACGCCGCAGCGGCTGAGCGGAGGATTCATCATGGCCGCCGCCATCGTCTTCACCTTTCATTATCATACATCCTCCACAGCGCTGCAACCAGGCGCGGTGGCCTCTCCGCCTTCCAGAGCGGCGCACACCCAGCCTCTGTGGGTGTGTGTGTGTGTGTGTGTCGCCTCGGGGCTCCTGCTTATATTCTAAAGTTTGGAGGAACCCAGCTCGAGCCGAGCGAGCGGAGGAAAACTCATTTGTTTCACGCTGCTTAATGCGCTCGGCAGGCGAACGGGAGCTCGGCGGCGTGCGCGGCGCTCCGGCAGGCTAATAAACCGGCGCGTGAAACTGCCTCCACCTCACGCTGCGGCGGCGGCGGCGAAGCAGCCTCTCCTCATCCTCGGATGTGACTGTCAGTGTGAACACGGCCGGGCTTAATGGACCAGGACCCTTTTAGAGTTCTAGAGCAGAATATCCACCAACGGAGATTACTAGAAGACTAAAGTCGCCTCGGAATTATCCAGAAGAGCATCAGAGGAAACGGACTCACTCGCTTTGAGCTTCATATTGCTTGGAATTGTGGTTGGTTGCAGTTAAATTTGAATCAATTCTGCTCAGAGTCAGAATCTCTGCAAGGAAATATAATTCGTTCAACCCTTGATCTCTGAAATACTGGAAGCATAAGGAGATAAATCTGTCACTTTATAAAGTGCAGATCGAATCAGAATTTAAGAACATCTCCGAGTAGAGACTCCCAACGTCCAATAAAACAAGGACTGAGGGATGATATCAGGATATAATTCATCTCTATTTGGTGTAAAGCAGCGTCGCTCCATTATTTCCATATTAAGTCAATTCAAACGTTCCGGCTTCCAGGTATCCACCGCCGGAGCGACATGTTAGCTGTAAGTCATAATTATCATCCTATATGTGAACTCTTCACCACGTTAGTGCATGAATTCACATGAAACCCTCCATCCTGGATTCATAACATCCGCATCCACGCCGGCCTCGTTACAACACGATTAACCGGCACTCGGCGTTTATCAGCCGACATGTGGAACAGGGCGGACGCAGAGGGAGGGAGGAAGACGAGGAGGAGGAGGGCAGGAGAGCAGAGCGGGGGGCTGAGAGGGAGGTCAGGGGGGTTCTGCCGGAACGACGGCGTGGGAAGAAACCAGTCAGCACTTCCTGGTAAAAAGGTCACGAGGTCACAGTTTCTTTACTGATCCCGTTGAAGTTATCAGTTTATGTTCGTCTTAAAATCTTAATTCTCATTTCGACAAGCTTCTCTTTTAAAATTCTGTTCAGGAAAGGATTAGGTTCAGTCTGTTTGGTTATAATCTGCCTGAAATAGTGACTTCCCTCCGTTTTTGAGCAGGAAATACCTAAAAAGCCCGGAGCCTTACATAAAGCAGCATTTATAGCTCCGCACCCAAACACTAACTCATCTTTATGTAATTCCACCTCGCTGCTCTCCGTCTGCCAGCGCTCCCTCCACTCCTCTCAGGTTCATCTTGACCTTCTGCGTCGCTCGCCGTCTTTCCACATCAGACTGTGCGTCTCGGCGTGTGTGTGTCCGTCGAGCCTGATCTCCACCCGTTTCACCGTCTTTCTCACCATTAAACCCCGATGCCCGTTTGTTAGGATAAATAGAGCGCTGAATTATTTATGGCCGGGGTTAAAAACACTGAATCAACCAACCACACACACACACACACACACACACACACACACACACACACACACACACACACACACACACACACACTGCAGAAAACACCCATGCACAGATCAATAATGAAAGAGGGAGGAAGTGCGCCGGGGTGGAGGATCTGAACTTCCTGTGGTTTCAGTCCGCGGCGTCAGAGAGGCTGTGATTGGCCGAGAGAGGACAGACGGCTGATATCTGTCAAACACAGAGGGAGTCTGGATCAGCTCTACTCTGGTAACGACATAAAAAAACACTCTCTCTCTGTTTGCCTCCCTTTTCATCCTTCTCTTGTAGCTTTCTCTTTGATGAAGCCCCGGTCCTTCCCTCAGTCGTCACAACAGCCACTCGCTGCTGGATGCTCCATATCGGCGAGACGTTAAAGACCATCTGATCGGCCTTAGTCGCCACTACGGAGGGGCAAACAATGTGGAAAATTAAGACCGTCAGAGCTTCTCAGTAGATATTTGTACAGTTATTAAAACTTTTAGCGTTTTGTTGTGTTGTAGAACAGGTTTAGTGTTGGTCGCTGGTGCCAGGTATGGCTCACAGCCTGAAGCTTTAGCAAGATACAAGGCAAAGCGTCACATGGTCGGCTGGATTTGTGTCCATACAAGCACACCGCTGATTCCTGGCTAAATAATCCAAAACAACGGCCTAGTCTGGGTACCCAGATGTGAACCACTGCCTCATCAAAGCCCCTGGTCAGTACAGATGTTGCTATAAAAGGCGTCTATTTAAAAAAATTAATTTGACGAACGCAGTCTGATTAAAATGAGGATGCTAACAAGCTAGCATTAGCTCACCTGCTAGCGCTTGTTTGTTACCACGCTTAAAGGAACCTGTTACAAAGTGTGCAGAACAAACATATATGTAGTCCGGTTTCGGTAGCCACAGTTTTCCCGGTGTTTTGCTGGTATTGTCGGCGGTTCTGTTTATAGCCAACGGCCTTCCTGGTTCAGTAGCGTCGCTCGGTATCATATAAAAGGACAAGTGAGACTGTTGAGCTACAGTGTTGGTGCAGCTGAACACAACAATTCTTCACTATCTTTCATATATCTACAGTATATCTCTCAATCTACAACAAATATTGAGCAAGAACAAACTCCACAGATATAGTGCTTCGCCTGGCCAGCAGCAGCAGCGTGATTGTTTTCCCCTCTGCACTGGTTGCTGAGGCTAAGGCCCGCGCAAACCCGGGTGTGCTTCGTGGCCCGGATGTCCGTGGTCGAGAATGCTTCGTTCTTATGAGCTGCTGAAGTCATAATAAGGATTAAACGCAGAAATAAAGTAGAAATTCAAATTATAGTGCTAAACTGAAAGTTCAGCAGGGACCAGATGTCAGCAGGAGGAACTTCAGGGATGCTGGTTTTCACATGATCATTTTTAAGTTTGAAAAGTTGCTGCATCTTCCAGCCTCTGCTGCTACAAGCAGTGATGACTGACTCCATCACTGTCTTTGCTTCCATCTGCAGATGAAGAGGTTTTGTCCTGAAACGGCGGCGCGCCGCTCTGCGCGGCAATCATGCCGTCGTCAGACGTCAAGCTGGTGGAGGCTGCAGCATGAGAAGCTCCATAAAGACCAGACTGACGCCACGACGGCTGATCATTGTTTCCACTTTCTAATTTGAGAGGAAACTAAATTAAGAAGGTTTTGAGATGAAATCATGGGAAGGTTTGAAACGTGTTCCAGTCAGTTCAGAGACTGGTCTGAGGGAGGCGCTGTGGCTCACGTGACCACGAGAGACGCTCTGGCATGGTTCTGGAGCGGCCTCTCCCAGCAGGAACGCCGCTGAGGGCTTTTCACCGCCAGCTTTACGGCTGCATTATAAAGCTCTCTGGAAGCATCAGACCACGGGAGGGCCCCCCCCCTCTCCCTCTCTTCCTCTCTCTCTCTGATGCTCTCCTTCTGTCTCCAGAGTTTTTAAAGCCCTTTTAAACGTTCTGATTGTTCTTCTGTGGCGTTCGTCTCTCTCTCCTCCGGAGCCGGGTCACCTTGAAAGTCTCTCTCTCTCTCTCTCTCTCTCTCTCTCTCTCTCTCTCCTATCGGTCAGTCTGCTGACGGGGTTTTTGCAGCAGAGGAGACCACAGATCGTAAATACAGTGGACAGAGCTTTCCTGACGTCGCCCACAGCGTTCCGAAATTCCATTCTGAAGACTTCAGCGTGTTCAGCAGGACGTCTCCACATTGAACATTTGAAACCGGATGTGAATGTGATTGGTCCAGTCCGTCACGTGACCGCATCACGTGGACGGAGGAGGCGCTGTGATAGGGCGATTTGTTCAAAACTTTAACTCGTTAAAGCAACAGATGATTGATGTGAAAACCAGAGTCTGGTGAAGCAGCAGGTTATAGAAACCAGAGACAGAGACCAGAACCTGTTCTGAAACCGGGCGCTTTATAAGTTTATTTGCACTCTGAAAAATCACCATTTTTGAATGGTTGTAGTGAGACCCGGCTCTTTTTGAAACCAGCATCATCGCCCCCTGCTGGAATTTCCCCGGAATTACAGTTTTGAGCCTTGTACGACTATGTCATGTCTTTTTATTTTGTTAATTTGTTGTTTGATTGTTTAACATATGCTCAAATAAACTGAACTGAACAGTTTTTTTCACACGCATTGTCTTCATGTTTTATGAGCGGAGGCTGGCGCTTGGTTCCAACACATTCTGACAGATCCGAACAGATTCCAGCCACATGGAGGACGGCAGACCCGTTTCCCCGAACAGGAGATTTCTGAGGCGGCAAAGCTCGGTGGCTTCAGAGCAGCAGAGGCGGGAAAAAAGAAAGAGTCGTAGAGGATTTGTTTTACTGATGACTCTCTACTTTTCCTCCAGAATGAAAGACAAATATCGGTACTTTAACCCACCGAGGGTCGACACACACACACTGTTTTAGGGCCTGCTTTCAAGTGAAAACGCAAAACTTTTCTTGTGCTTTCAGAGTTTATATGCCGGTGATGCTCGCAGTCAGCTTTGGAAAACGTTCCGACTGCATCTCTGAAAACAGGAAAAACGTAACTTTTTGAAATCGCTCGGACTCTGTCTCCGAGGAAACGGGGGGAAAATGCGACTTTTTAAAAACCTCGATGTTATTTCCGTGGAAATGGGGAACAAAATGTAACTTTTTGAAAACCTTCAGGCTCTGTCTCCACGGAAACGAAGGCTAACAGCACTAACTACACTAACGGCATAATTTTCCACATTGTTAAAAACTTCACTCTGGAAACAAGAAACTTTTCTGAAACAGAAATCCAAAAGCAATGTTTTTCCTTGAAATGTTGCTCGTGTGACTGGGTGTCTGATTCCGTTTTAAATGAGGCAGTTGAGAAAGACACAAATCCAAGAAAGGATATTCTGAGCTGTTCTGAAAGTTTATGAGCTTCTTTGCCATTTCACAGGAGACTGTTTGATTGTTTTCTATCCATAGTTCATTCTCTAACCTTTTTCACCGTCCATGAATATTAAAAGAAGAGAGACTGAGGCCGACTGCAAAGGACGTTTTCCTGTATTTACTGAAGTCACACATAAAGACGATGACCTTTCAAAGAAATGGTTTTCACTTAAAGCAGATAATAACCCTGCCTCACAAGTCTATGATCCGTCACACTCTTTAACACACACACACACACACACACCGCCGCTGACCGCCGACAGGTTCAGAGTCCAAGGACAGTCTGGCACACGGCGTGACGGAGGGGGATCGAACCGCCAACCCCACTCCTCCACCCTTCATCTGACTGGAGCCTAAACCACCTGACCACAGGGAGGAAGCAGGTGAGACCCTGGAAGCATCTCTACCGTATCGGCCCGAATATAAGACGACATTTTTTCCAGAAACCGTATTCTCAAAATGGGGTCGTACTATAATCGAGGGCTAGGTTGTCATTACACATCTGCGCCACTAGAGGGAGCCAAAGTACAGAAAGCGAATGGAGCGTCAGTCATATGACGTCTGTGGTCACAGTGATCTGATGAAAAATGGAGGAACGTGACCATCTGGAACGAAGGAGCTGGAACGCGACCAGTGAGCAAACAACAGAGGCCAAGATTTGATGCCACCTGTAAACTGATGGTTCAACGCCGCAGAGTCAACAAACAACTGCCAGGCAGCAGAACATACAGATATATAATCAGAGTCGTCTTATATTTGGGCCAATACGGTACTCTGCTTCACAGAGAGGCCTTTTTCGGTCCGGATTCCAGCCAGAACCGGGTTCTAAAGCTCCTGCTTCCTCTTGGCCCTGCTGGTGTTCTGATGTGGCGTCTTGGGGAGAACGTGACGGACGGTGCAGCAACGTCACTCACCGTTTGCTTTATGTCTGGGATGCCGATGCGGAACACCATCATGGCGATGTGGGCGTCCTCGGCCGGCGCCGAGCTGCTGCTGCGCTCCTTCAGCCGCCGCTGCTGCTGCTGCACCTGATTGGCCGCCTGCTGGTGCATGTTCCCGGGGTTGGACGAATAGGGGTTGGCGGTGTGTCCGGGGTTCCCCGCCCGGACCTGCCTGTCGCCGGCGGGCCGCCCGGCCGGCTTCCCGGTCTGCCGGCGGCCGTCACCCCGGCCGCCTCGCGACGGGCCTCCCCGCCGCACCTCCTCCACCACCTCCTCCTCCTCGTCCTCCTCCTCGCCCACCAGCTCGCCGTTCTCCTCCTCCTCCCCGTCTTCGTCGCGCTCGTCCTCCTCCATCTCCTCCTCCTCCTCTTCCTCCTCCTCTTCCTCGTCCTCTGCCCCGGGATAGAGGTGTCGATTGTTTCCCAGCATCCTCTGTTGCTCCTCGTCGCTGGACAGGGGGCTGAACGGCATCGTCATGGCGACAGAGAGGGCGGCACCAGTGGCAACGCCATCCTTCTCAGAGAGACACTGTTGGGGGCGAAGGAGGACAGCAGATGATCAAAACACAGAAAAACTGCAGAGAGAAAACTTTCGGTCTGCACAACATCAGTCGAACAAACTCTGGTTACCATGGAAACTGCATGTTCTACCTCCAGTCATGCAATACTTTAATTCTCACTGCTTGTTGACAGACTTTTCACACATCGCCAATCAATAAACCCACTGAATTAAACCTGAGGCGCTACACACACGGATGCAGCCCCAGTGTTGCAGTACTGCCCCGAGCCATGGGGGGGGCAGTGTTCAGATTAGAAGTGAATAACAGCCCATTGCTGCTTCTGATGCTGCTGCAAATTATCCCATCTCAACATTCTTGAAATGCTAGTTTTCCTTTCTAAAATTCCTAGTATTTAAACAGGATTTTAATTCACAGCAGCGCCCTCTGGTGGACTGGTGCTAAACGCTCAGTCTGTTCTATGTTGAGTGCACTAAATGGGCCATTTTCACAGCTCCACTACTTCCTGAAATTAACTGTGCACATTCATTTCCTGTCTTGCATTATTGGCCAAAATGATTAATCCAGGTGTGTCTTGTTGCTGCAGTCTAAACCAGACACACCTGGATTAATCAGTTTGGCCAATAATGCAAGACAGGAAATGAATGTGCACAGCTATTTTCAGGAAGTAGTGAAGCTGTGAAAATACCCCATTATATAATGAATAAACTGTTTTCCAACATTAGGAATTAATTTCACACCTAATTTAATGGCAAATAAATTACATTAAGCAATGGAAAGTTCTGAGGAGCTTATGGTGCGTTCAAACCGGACGCGTCGTGGGCGTCGTCGACACTTGGGACGCCTCGAAGCTGATGCTTGTGACGCTTCGAGCACGACGCTTGACACCAGGTGGTCACAAAGCTTGCGACGCTCGCGATGCTCTTGACGCGCGTCAGTTTATTGGCGCGCTGGAGGCTGATTTCTGTTTCCAGCTATGGCGGATTGCATCAGGAGAGCGGCTTGGCTTTATTTGTTAAATAAAGCTAGACCGCGTCGTCTTCGGAAAAGTGGCTATTGGCTGGTCTGCTCCTCTCTGCTCTACTGCAGCAGGGGGCGCTGCTGAGACTGACCGCTTGTGAGCGCTTTGGGACGGGGGAGGGGCTCACGCAGCACCCGCTGCTCATTGACGACGGCAACGAGACGTCCTGTCACGTCTCCAGAGCACCATAAAAGGTCGCTAGGTTTGTCGCTAGTCGCTTTTGACCAAAAAAAGTCGCCAAGAGGCTTTGGAAAGTCGCCAGATTTAGCGAGAAGGTCGTCAAGTTAGCAACACTGGCTGGCCCGCATCGGGTCCTCGGATCACTCGTAGTGACGTAGCACCGGAGGGATCGTCTCTGATTGGTTGACGCCCAGCAGCAACGCGTCGAAAGTTCAGTTTGCCCAACTCTCAAAAAGCGATGCTCACGACGCTCCTGACGCCGGGGAAGCGCGTCGTGGGTGTCGACGCTCGAAACGCTCGAAAGTCGACGCTCCTGACGTGCCGCCCCGCCACCTGCTGCTCCACGACGCTCGTCCACCATAGACTTAGCATAGAAAAGCGCCGCTCACGACGCTTGCGACGCGTCCGGTGTGAACGCACCATTAAAGAGTCGGTTCTGTTTAGAGAACCGAGTCAAAAGAACCGACTCGCCTAAAAGAGCTGCGAATCGCATACAAAGCAGTGATATTTAGGCCACATGAAATCAGGTTTTCAACTGTTTCCAAGCCTACATAGAGCATAAACACCAGGGGAAGGGCAGTCAAACCAGACTCCCCATGCACATGCAAAGAGAGAACATGGAAACTCTCGACTCTGAGCAGGCATTCAGCAGAAGCTTTACTGCCAGATGAAATTCCAACCAGACGTTCAGAGGAGCTCCTCACATCCAGCTACACTCGAACCGTCGGGATCGAGCCCGACGTAAAGAGAGGATTTCACTGGAGATGTGAAACACATCAGACAGCTGATATCGATTTCTGCTACAAGACGTCAAAAAGACATAAAATGTTAAATGAACAGAACAACTATCAGGAAGTAGTACAATTCGTAAAATCAGTTCAAATAAAACAGTTGGGGTGTGATCAGGGCAGGAGGTGCAATTCAAGCCATATCTTCATTTTCCCTTTTCATCATTGACTGAATCAGTAAAATAATAATAATAATAATAATAATAATAATAATAATAATAACAATAATAATAATAATAATAATAATAGATGTTTGTTTCAGTCTTGTCTGTCAAAGCAGGGCTACATCTCTGCCTCTCATGAACTCAGCTATCCTGATCGATCTGGACCATAATCCTCTTCTGTCATGCAGAAATCAATCTGAGCTGCAGTTACAGAGGAATTAATAAAAAAAGAATAACTTTAAAATGGAAATGGACAGGAGAAGCTGCTGGAACATCAATTCAGATATAAATGATTTTTAGGCAGTTACAGTCAGGCATATTTCCCCAGAACATTCTTCACGGTGGGATTTCAGATTTGATGCGGTTACACATCGTTGATCCTGATTACAGTCTGCTCCGTGATTACTGCTACAGTCGATCCACTTAATGTGTTGAGGTTGGAATTGTGCTAAATTATTTTAAAATACATATTTCACTTACAAATATTTAAAAAAAATATAGATGTTTCTGTCCTTTGAAGACTTTTTTTCCTGAAGTTGGTTTGCCATTGGAGCATGGGCCCCCCACTGACCTTAAACTAAACATTGCCCCTAAATGGGAAACAAACTTCAAAAATCCCTGGAGAGTAAACTGTACACTTGGTTTCACAGCTTCATACTTGAATACTTTCATCAACAGCTGAGCTGTGATGAACTGTGATAACAAAGGACTTTATGCCCATATCCATAAGAGATGATTCAGTTTCACCTGGAATCTGAAAAAAAACTAACAACGCAACAAGAAATACAACAATCTTTTAGTCCTGTTGTGCAAAAACAACCTAAATCCATCTGTTGCCCAGTAATTAATACTTCCTCTTAAAGGTGCATTCAGGAGTTTGCACGTTTTATGCGAAACAGCGGCCCCTGCAGGCCTTGGGCGTAATGCAGCTTAGTGAAATACTCGTGCCTGTGGCTCATGTGCACGGAAGAGGGGAACTCCTTCCTCGCTCGTTTAGCAGCGCTCCAGTAAGATGTAAGTTTCTTCTACCTGGTGGAGTCTGTGTGGAGCTGTGGCAGTGCTAGAAACCAGTCTGTTCTTACTTTCTGGAAGATCCTGCTCAGTTGTTGCTCATCTGGCAGAGTAATGGCGGACAAAACAAAACCTAACCAGCTGGAGTGCGCATTACGTCACTCCTTTCAAATTCTCCCCAAAGAAACTCTGGTGCCGGACCGGCACTGTGACTTTCAAGTGACAATTTAGCGCTGTTAGAGGAACTGGTAATGAATATGTCAGGGCACATTGGACACATCATTAAAAATGTGGAACATATTTATGGTGGAAAATAAGTATTTTTAAGGTTGTAAAACTCCTGAATGCACCTTTAAAAAACATAAAATCGATGTGAAAAAGATGAGTTTTTGTGCGAAGAGAATCCGGCTCATCCTCGGTAAACGTCTCTGACGTCCCTCCACACGGCGCCGCAGACACTGGTGATGGACGACAGCACTTCATGTGAGAGACGAGCCACTCCTGCCGCCATCGGCCCCCGAGCGCCCGGCCGGCAGCCACTTCAGAGCGCCGGCGAGCGAGATAACAGATCTGTCCCTGAAGGCCTCGGCTGCAGCGGTTTCAGCACCGCTGCACTCTGGACAGCTCCTCACAGACCTCGAAAAACCAAGCCTGTCAAAAGATCGACTTTCTTTAACTGTGATTAATCTCAGAATTTCCATAGTGGATTGTAATTAATTGCAGTTTGAACTGCATGTTAAAAATTCTGTTATTTTGCATTTCAAGGCAGTTTTAAGCCCATAAATCAAATTACACAAAGACACAATTTCCTTTTTTAAAAGTTTCTTTTGACAAAGGCTACATGTCGACTTGTCGACTGAACCGTCTGGACATTTTTAAAACTTCAACAAGCCGTTCAGAAGTCCAGTAACATCCTGCCTTTGTGGTAGATTTACTGCAGGAAACTGCTTCAAAACGCAGCTACAGTCAGAGGAGCTGACTACAGGGGAGTGGAAGGGACAAAAAGGCTGAATGCATCATGGTTGGATTAAACTGAGATTAACACGTTAACGCCGACAGCCGGAGCGTTAACGGTTCGTTTTTGCATTTCAGAAAGGTTTCGCACTCACACGGCCACGGCAGAAATACTGAGAACGACGCAGGAAACAAGACACTTCAAACATAACAGTGGGAGGACACGGACTGTCAGCCCTAAAACGACCCAGTGAAGGAGAATCTGGACCAGAACCAGGACTGGGAGTCATGACACTGGAGGAATATATTGTTGTTATTGTCTGTCCACCCAGCAGGGGAGCAGCAGCTCCTCGCTGCAGCAGCAGCGTTTCCACATAAACACAGAGCTGGAGCTCCAACCTTTTCTAAAAGTTGCCTTTTTTCAGTGGCTCCGACCAAAACAGCAGTACTGTCATGTAATGGATGGATAATAATAAAGAAACAATGTATTTGTTTCTTTTTTGAGAAATAACCTGCAATTAAAGAGCAGATAAAACGGTTTTGTCACCATTTCACCAATTACTGATATACAGCATCCATGAAGGGCGTGGAATGAAACCAGTCAGCTCATTTCTCTATCATTTACAAACACACTACAGGTTAGGCTACTTTCCCACCTGGACAGTCCGAGACGTGCTTCACTTGGGTGGGGGTGGAGAATTTTCACACATTTGGTTTGTTTTGCTTTCACAAGCACGTCTGAGACCAAACACCGGGACAACGGCCTGCAGGGACAACCGCCGCCGCCCGAAACGAAGAACGAAGCCCGACGAAGAATAAACGCAGCTCACTGATTGGTCCGGACCGGAGCCGAAAGCCCAGCCCAGCATCGCGCTCCACACCGTCCGGTCGCTGCCGGGGCTGGACAGTCTGCTGCGAGGGAGCCGAGGGTCACGGGATCCAGATCCGAGTTCAGAGGAGCTTCAGCACACAACCAAACGAAGCAGAAAGTCCCTGACGAAGAACGACGACGCACCCAACCTCAGAACGTTAAAACCAAAAACATCTGGGATTTATATATTTCAAAAGACCAGCAGGAGTTACATGGTTGCTGCTCTGATCAATAAACTATTAAAAAAAAAAAAAAACACACCTAAAAGCCCATCGACTGCGGCCGCGGTGAAGCGCAGTCGCAGCACTTCCAAAAGATTTTCCAAAAAGTCTCATTTTTCTCATCTCCATGGCGTTTTCATAAAGTTCCACCTTGGGAGCCGTTTTCAGCATTTCCTGTTGAAATGGCAGCAGTGTGTGAGCCGGGCCGCAGCCAGCCACAAGAAACATCCGAGGGAAATTACACAGATTTATTCGAGTGGCTGCAATTAGCCGTCAGTGAGAGGATTCCTATGAACGTCCTCTCTCGCAGCGATCTGAGGAATTACAGACCATTTCCTCCCGTCCGACGCAGAGTGGTGTTTGTTTTGCATCTGAATCTGAATGAATGACAGGAGCAGCACACATGACAGGAATCACAGCAGAACATGCTCCTGTATGAGGGCGAAGACGCAGACGTTCTCTGTCTGGTCACATCTGCAGCGTCCAGCCGCAGAACGGCACAAAGTGCTCAGTCGTTTGTCTTCCGCCCTGAAATACAGTGAAACACAACCTGCTGCGTTCCGGTTCCATGTGATCATCTGCATGTGTTCACCAGCGGGTGTAAAAAATTCAAATACTGTAAATTTAGAGCAGTGTTCGCAGAGCGAGGGAGAATTGGTGTGAAAAAAAAAATCCTTTTTATTTTTTTTTTTTACATCAAATGGTGCCAGTCAGACTCCCACTATGATAACTGTGTGTGTGTGTGTGTGTGTGTGTGTGTGTGTGTGTGTGTGGGGAAGTAACTCGGGGACCTGAGGGAACCAGAGCCGTGTTGTGAGGGAGAAAACGTGTTAGACGTTTCCTCCAGAGACACCGAGACCGGAGCGGAAACTCACAGCTGTCCACCGACAACAAACACACCAGGAGGAGGAGGAGGAGGAGAAGAAGAAGGAGGAAATGAAAATAAGTTGACACTTTGAAGCAAAAACAGAGAAAACGGAGGACTCCTGTTGAGATATGTTGACTTCAGATCCAGTCTTGACACGTTATTCTCTTTAATGAGGAAGCAAAGAGACGATTATTGAAGGTTTTCAAAATTAACTTCATCCATCCATCTCTAATGCAAGATGGCGTCAGGTGGAGCGGGGCGGAGGAAACAGGGTGGGGGTCGATCCCAGCTGACTGCAGGGTGGATGTGTTCTGGGTCTGGACCAGAACGGAAACAAAAGCAAAAACTCACGATTTAACCCTGTTCGATTTGACTTTCACATCCGATCAGAAGCTTGATCAGATGAGATTTTTCATGAAAAACAAAACACACACTCCTGTCAAGGTCTGAGTGGAGCGATCCGAGTCGCTGTTGTTGAGCAGTTTACGTGAGAACTGGAACATGAGTGAGAATGTCGAGCGAGTTCAGAAGCGTTTCTGTTTCAGGCTCCTCGTCCAGACCAGCGAGGACGGCGTCACCTGATACAGACACAACAAGCCACGTTCACAACGTCACATCACTGCTCTTCACTGCTGACAGCAACCGGAGTGTGTTCACAAGCAGAGGAAGGCTTCCACACACGGGCTCAAACCAGGAGTCCTCTCACTGTGAGTCTGAAGTGCAAACCACTGCACCACCACACAGCTACTGTCAGAAAACTTTCCAAATTTCCCTGAATGGGTTTTCATCATTTATTCTGAAAATCATCACAAAAAGACCAAAAATCACCTTAAATATGATTTTTAGATGCATAAAGTGTTTTTTTTTTTTTTTTGGTCTAATCGAAGTTTTTCTTCGCTCTTTTCCCATCTGCAATTAAAAATAAAAAAGGTGATTTGACATTTTTAATCCAACAGAAAATCCGAACTGTAACGGGACGTTTAGGCGCTGATTTCAGAAGGCGTCGCGGCAAACGGCAGTGGAGATCAGACTGGAGCAGCGGCAGCAGAGCGAGGCGCTCGGCGTCCGCTCAATTTTAAATAATCTCTCTGTGTTCAGCGAGCGTTCCGAGTGAGGGAAGGTTAGAAACTGTCCTTTAGCGCCGAGCAGACAGACGTTTCCTCATCGTTCTGTCGCGGTGGTGAGCCGTCCTCTGGACCCACCATGGAGACCCAGCTTCACCGCATTTTACAAAAGCGGCTCCAGATGTTGCTTCGGTCGCGACGCCGAGGCGTCCGTCCTCAGTTTAATCAGATTCCCGGCCAAACCAGTCGCGTCTGTGGCGCCCGTCGACACGACGACGGCGCCGGGGGTCAACGGAAACGCAACGTATTGAAAACAGCTCTGACTCTGTCGTCATGGAAACAGGGAAAAACGCAACTCTCTGGGAAGTCTTAATAAAAACACGCATGATGCAACAGGTTTTTGGATCTTACACTGAATTTTTGCACCAGAAGGCTTCAGTAAAATGTTCGTTCTACCGTTTTTTTTTTCTTTTTTTTGTGAGAATATTGTCGTTTTCATCACCTAAACCCTGAAAACCTTTAAAGTCTAATTTTAAAGGTTTTGATGAAACTGTTTTAATGTTGCTGCTGAACTAAAATCTGCTCGATGAGGCTGCAATTAAAGCCGCCTGTTTTCTCAGATGCATTAAAATTAGCTGGAAGCAGGAGCTTTGTGGGATTCAGGTGTTTCCTGGAATGTCGGCGCTGGAGTCCTGGAGCTGCTGTGATTTACGCATTTGATTTAAAGCGAGTCTGGCCGATACTGCGATACAGGAGCGGCGGAACGCCACTTCCTGTCGTGTCGAGTTGTTAAATCCACAATCAGATTTTATCATCCCATAATACGTCCACACATAAACCCTCTGCAGCTCCAGCGACTCGCCGTGGATTCAGACTGAAGGGAGAATTCTCCAGAGCCGGGAAAAGGCGAGGAAGACTCCGGCAAATGGAAATCAGCCTGGCCAGAGAGAGAGAGGGGGAGGGAGAGAGAGAGAGAGAGAGAGAGAGAGAGAGAGAGAGGGAAACAGAGGAGAGAGAGGAGGCCAATGGAATGGCGGCAGGCCTGAGAGACGAGAGCAGAGAAAGAGAGGATGACAGCGGAGGAGGAGGAAGGAGCCGGGAAAGCAAACTGCTGATGAGCGAAAGAGACAAGGGCAGAGAGAGAGAGAGAGAGAGAGAGAGAGAGAGAGAGAGAGAGAGCAGTGAGGGGTTCTGCAGGCCCGTCAGAAAGCGGCCAATCAGAGAGCTCTACCACACGAGCTGTGATAATAAATGGAAGTGAGCGATCCGGGGTTCAGCAGAGTGCTGAGTAATCAGAGAGGGAGAGAGAGAGAGAGAGAGAGAGGGGGGGGGGAGAGGGGGGGGGAGAGGGAGAGAGAGAGAGAGGGGGGGGGGGAGAGGGAGAGAGAGAGAGGGGGGGGAGAGAGCAGCAGAGGAAGAGTCGGGACGGGAACCTGGTTTGACTGAAGGGGAAACCTCCCTGCAGCGCCGCTTCGGGTTCCTTTTCAGTTCTGCTCGTTGTGAATGTCTCTCACCCGTCTCTGCTCTGAATCTGTCCTGTTTCTCTGTGACTTGAAAGACAATGGCCGTTTGAATTCCAAACATTCAAACCTTTCAATGCAGCCGAACAGCGTAACACGACATCTGCAGCCGGTCCAATCAGGGCTCTGCTCTGCCACAGCGGTTGGAGAGGAAACGGAGACGGTGGGAAGGTTGGAGCGCTGCAGTCGGCGCGCAGACCTGCAGTCGGCGCGCAGACCCTCGTGGTTCCACCTCAGGAGCCGCTTTCCAGAAGTTGCGTCGGCAGTGACTGACCAACGTTTGGAAAACGTTTCGGCTCCGTCGCCGTGGAAACGGGGAAGACGGAACGTTTGTGAAACGCTGCTACGTGCAGGAGCGTCCCGGCCGTAGCGGACCGCTCCTCTGTACGGTGATTTATTCTTCATCTGCAGGAGCAAACTGGAGGTGAAGCAGGAAAGTTTCTCAAAAAAAGCTGCTGTTGTATCAACTTTTGTCTGTTTTTTCAACGCCACTGTAGTTATAATAACGCCTCGCGACGTTCAGCGCTGCGGGCTGATTGGTTAAGATTCAGGTTAACCCGAACCCGTAATAATATTTTTTTCTTTTTTTTAATGAAGTTTTTTTAAATACCTTTAGAAATTTAAGTGTTTTTGTTTTCCTCTCCTAATTGTTGGACTGAGCTGCCGAAATGAAAGTTTTTACCGAATAATCAGTTATTTTATCACCAAAGACGAAACAGAAGCCCGTCTGTCCGTCTTCAGCCTAATAAAGTCCAGAATGTTAGAATTCGGTTTTTCTCATAAAGTCCATGATGCCGACTGCCGCGGCCGCGATGAACAGCTGCTCCGGACCGAGCGCTGCCACAACCCCGGAGCCAGAGCACTCCATCCAGACCTGGCCTGCTCACACCCGCAGCAGTGGTTTGAATCTGCGCCTCACATTAAGAGGACCCCCGGTTCGAGCCCAGGTGGAAGGACGCTATCTACGCAGAGTTTGCATTTTCTCCCAGTGGAAGTTTTACTCATTTCCGTTTGCCTTGAGCTCACTTGTGAAAACATGAGGAGTTTTATTTTAAAACCAGAGCGAGCTCTCCACTACACCGACGAGCAGCAGAGGCGGCGCTGAACACACATCCTCCCAGACCGAAACCGCCGAGCCGCCGGGCGAAACCCTCCTACACCCTCCGTGGACGACAGACCTGTTCGTCACGAGTTCTCACATATTTATTTGGCTTTTCCTCCCTTCTTCTGAGACGATATCGGGCCGATCGCCGCGGCCGGAGCCCGGAGGACGAAGCTGAAAACTTCTGAGAGAATCACTCATCGTCACATAAGCTGGAGCGGGTCAGGACGGAGAGACGGCGACGATCAGAGGAAAGTCATGACTCACATGTAGAAGGGTGTGTGTGTGTGTGTGTGTGTGTGTGTGTGTGTGGGTGTGGGTGTGGGTGTGTGTCAGTGATGATGAACAGAGGGCGATGAAGCGATTAGATATTTCCTAATGCCAACAAGTGATAATCATCTGCTCGGCTTCATATCTGACTGTGAAGTGTGTGTGTGTGTGCGTGTGTGTGTGTGTGTGTGTGTGTGTGTGTGTGTGTGTGTGTGTGTGTGTGTGTGTGTGTGTATGTGTGTGTGTGTGTGTGTGTGTGTGTGTGTGTGTGTGTGTGTGTGTGTTATTCTCCTCCTCCTCGGAGAGTCGTTTGATTCCAGGTCACATCATTAACACTTTCAGGCAGTGGCGCAGCTTTAAAACCACATTAACCCCTGACCCTGACGTTCTCCGCCGGGGGGAGCCGGAACCGGCCAATCAGATTCAGCCAACAAACCAAACCCCAGGAGAACGGAAGAGCTGCACTTTTTCTCAGCACCGTGTGGTTTTATTCTCTGATTCATGATTTTAATCAACCCAACAGTCCCTTTACTGATCGATGAGGTGAAGACACACACACACACACACACACACACACACACACACACACACACACACACACACACACACACACACACACACACACACACACACACACACACACACACACACACACACACACACACACACACACACACACACACACACACACACACACACACACACACACACTATAACAGACAGGATGAGATAAAGAAGAAATTAAAAATAAGAATCGATTCGGATGTGAACGCAGACAGCCTTCATGAAGACTCTGTTCAGATGCAGTAAAGCTTCAAAGTGGCTCCAAACCCGAGATAAGAGATAGGACCCGGGGCTGTCTGGGGCTGCCCGTCCAAAATCCAATGCAATCAATCACTCGTGACGATTATGACCGCTCGGTGGAAACAACGTCCTCAGAGCAGACGTGTGGAACATCGTTTGATTTAACGAACTCCGTCTGCCGTTCCAGAAACTCCAACCTGTTGGCAGGTGAGTGGAATCCACCGCTGGATCCCGCCGGGATCGGCCGGCAGGCTGAAATTAAAACGCGTTCAGCGTCTTTCACTACGTTTGGAGTAAAGCGCGTTCTGCTCAAGTCTGGGGAAAGTGAAAAAAAAAAAAAAAAAAAAAAAAAAAAACGCAACTTCAGGCACCTGCCAAGAAACACATAGCTACACACACACACACACACACACACACACACACGTGATGAAGGATTTTCCGCTGCATGTGCTCCAGCTCGGAGGTGTGATTCTTCGCAGACATGCAGAATTCAACATAACACCTGCTGCTGGAGGAGTGAGAGTCGCCACCGCAGGAGCTCGGCTCGACGCAACAAACATCTGCTGGAGCTCAGCCCGGTTTACTCTCCGCCCGGTTTACTCTCGGCCCGGTTTACTCTCCGCCCGGTTTACTCGTTTACTCTCGGCCCGGTTTGATGGATTTGTTCAACACAGACATGAAAACGACTGAGCTCCTTTAATTGCGACTCTGACGATCGACTGATTCTCACAAAGCTTTTTGAAACACATTGTGTCAGAAAATTGCGACGACACAGCAGTCATGTAGCTAGCATGCTGCGCCACGAGTTACCGGGCTACACACACACACACACACACGGCCAACAATGCGATGTAAAAAAAACATCAACAATGACAAGAATCTACCTCATGTGGACAATAACTGTATTTTGCCATTATCAATAACTGTTTTTTTTTTTTTTTTACCAACCAATGTAACATCTTGAAGCCTCTGAGGCGACTGTTGTTGCGATACTGGGCTGTACAAAGACAAATTGATTGATTGATTGATTGATTGATCTCGTTTCCATGGAGACCGAGTCTGAATATTTTCAATGAGCTGAGTTTTCTCTCGTACCAAGGAGGCAAAACGTTTTCGAAAAGTTTCATATTTCTGTCATTTCGTTTCCAAAATGTTCCACCTCGGAAGTTGTTTTCAAAAACTTGTGTTTTCGGCGGCTCTGAGAATTTTACCTTGAGAACGTTGTCGTCTAAACGGGACATTAATGTAATTCTGCACTGTGTTTCCTAACGACCGTTATTGCTGATCTACCAAAACACGGCTGCAGCCACTTCATTCTTTCATGTGCTCCAATCGATCGGCGCTGCAGGACGCCGTCTCGGCCGGACTCCTGCAGCTCGCCGTGCACGCTAAGCACTCCGGACCGGCGGGGAGCGGAGGACTCGGTTCGTTCCGCCGCCGACAGCGTCGCCCCTGAACGCCGCCGCCTCGACGCCATCGCTGCAAACTCATTTGCAGAGATTTGACAGGCTCTGTATTGGCTTGGAGGTGTTGCGTTCAGAGGTGTAAAAGTAAAGTGTTAAACACTCACAGGCGGTCGGTCCTGCTCGCCGGGAGTGGATTCAGCGCCACTCTGGGCATGTCGCGTCAGAAAGACGGAACTTCGTGTGTGCAGGGCTGGATGTGACGAGTTCGGTCCGTCGTTTGTTCGGTTTGGAGGGTTTGACGGTGTTTTGGTGGCATTTTCAAGTGAAAACAGAATAACTGCTGCATTTCAGAGCATTGTTCACACAACGCCGCTCACAGCCACTGAAAACTCAACTTTTCGAAAACGCTGCGACTCCGTTTACATGAAAACGGGAAAAACAGCAACTTTTCTGAAACGCTGCTCCTGCAGCAAACTGCTGTTCTGCACATGCTCAGTAGACGGACGACAACAACGTCTTCCTCCAGGGAGTCACGGCTCCCAGTCCGTCTTCTCCCAGTGGATCGGCAACCAACAGCGCCAACTGCATTTTTTTTTTTAAACATTACCAAAACTTTTCTGAAACGAAACAATGCAAAAACGATCAGGGTTTCAGAAACTTTGCTTGTTTTTTTTCCTAAAACCTTGAGTTCATTTCAAAGACAGCGCGTCAGCTTGTAGGGATACGTTCACATGTATTTAAAGCCACACTATTCTAAATCGTTTAAGTCTTTCTACTGTTTGAGTGTGTCGTTGCAGTGTCTGCCAGACCCAGAAACAGAAAAGAATCCCATAAATCAAACAAGTGGCAATGATTTCTTGTGCTTTTGTTCAGTTTTATCCCCTCAGTTTGTCTCTTCCTGCTCGTCTGATTTACTGCAAAATTATATTGAATTTGGATCCACACCTTGGGAAGCTTCCCTCGTACAATACAGATTGTAGAGCGTTTCTGCTTTTTTCCTTTTTTTGGAGGACATATGCTAATTTACTTTTGATCATCTCAGTTCAAACAAATCCTGAGGTCCCCACGTAGAATCAGTGCTTTATTTCAGCATAGCGATCGACACAATACTGGATTTCCGGGACAGAAAAAAATGAATCACGCCAAAATACATGCAGATAAATATATTATGTCACCAACAAAATCTCTCGTGAGTAACGGCGAGCCGGAAATATCTCACGCTGAAATACTGTCAATGAGGTGCAGGAAACAAAAACAGGCACATTAGCATTAGCTGGGATTCTGGCAGCGGCGGCACGATCTGCGCTCTGCTGCATCGTAATCATTTGTAACAGGATCTAAATTCCAGCGGTGAATTCACTCAATTTACTCTTCTGCTCAAATTAACGGGAAAAAAAATAAAGCAGGTGTCTGGCAGCTCTGGTTGTGACACACTTGTCAAAAAATGAAATGTTAAGATATTCATGGATGGGGAGCGAGCGAGACGAGACATTAACATCTGCCTTCAGAAGAAGTGGCGCGTTGAGCAAATCTGTGTTTTGGCGAAGGGAAGGACGGGTCTGATCTGTGCTACCAGGTGTAAACACACACACACACACACACACACACACACACACTGGAGCTGGCGGAGGGGTGGGAAATAGGGGTTATGAGGCAGCACTTCAGCCGGAGTGAGGGGAGTGAGGTAACTTTGCCGGGTGACTTGCCAGAGTCTCGACCCGGTTCCACTCAGCTTCAATCTGCCCGTCATCAAAAGACCGCCATCCCACCGGCACGGTGACATTTGACCTCCTTCCCCCCCGCCCTTCATCTCGACTCCACACACATGCGTGGCGGCGTGCCTCCCCTCCCCTCCTCCGTCTCTTATGTAGGACATAGTGTGTATATAGACAGATATTTTCAGCGTCTTGGTCCCCGGGAAATTTCACTGGGAAACTTCCAAAGAACAGATCGCCCCACTTTCCTGCCGCTAAAGTGGAGCGGGCGATTTCCCTCCCACCGTGTTTGACATCGACACACAAAATGGCCCTGTGATGCACACAAATGGGCGCAAATCCGCCGGGATGTTAGTGCGCCGCGCCGCGCCGCGCCTCCATGATGTCCGCGGAAGCTCACAGTGTGTGTGTAAACGGCGACCTTCTGGTCAGTTGAGCGCTCAATGCGATCGTCCTCCGGTTCGAGGGCGGCCGCCGCATGGGACGTGCACGTCACGGGCACCCTGAAAGAAAAGGAAGCCACGTGTTCGTTCTACACACGGTTCTGATGCAACCGTCCCCTGAGCCATGGAACTGGGGTGAGCGCCGGTGGAGGAACCTGGTTTGAGTTTGGAGCGGAGAGGGACGTGCACGGGACGACGTGCACGGGACGACGTGCACGGGACGACGTCAGTGGCGCGCTCGTTACGGAAAGTTTGCAGAATTGGGCTCAGGACTCGACTGAAGACAGAAAAAAAAGAAGAAAACAGCAGCACATTTGGTGTCCCAGAATCCCCCTCGGTGCTCTCTGCACTCAGAGCGACACTCGACACGCAGACAGGAGGACGGACAGTCGATCCGTCCGCCGTACCGCCGGCGGCGAGACGTATGGCGGCGGGGAGCTGGAGCCCATCCCAGCTCACAGCGGGCCAAAGACAAAGTCACACCCTGGAAAGGTCAACGCTCAGTCCAACCAGCCAGCGAGGAAAGAGGCCAACGCCGACCTGCCGACCCAGACTACACAGAGCCTGTGTACGGAATCGAACCGGGATTTTATCACAGTCACTTCAACCACTGCAACATCTCAGACTGGACTGTCATATCCTGGTGATTTTAGAAAACAGTTCAAGTTCCATCAGTTAGTGGGAGGAAGATGCTCTATAATCTGGATTTTAGGAAGAAGATGCTCTATAATCTGGATGTTGGAGGGAGGAAGATGCTCTATAATCTGGATGTTAGAGGGAGGAAGATGCTCTATAATCTGATGTTAGAGGAGGAAGATGCTCTATAATCTGATGTTAGAGGAGGAAGATGCTCTATAATCTGATGTTAGAGGAGGAAGATGCTCTATAATCTGATGTTAGAGGAGGAAGATGCTCTATAATCTGGATTTTAGGAAGAAGATGCTCTATAATCTGGATGTTGGAGGGAGGAAGATGCTCTATAATCTGGATGTTAGAGGGAGGAAGATGCTCTATAATCTGATGTTAGAGGAGGAAGATGCTCTATAATCTGATGTTAGAGGAGGAAGATGCTCTATAATCTGATGTTAGAGGAGGAAGATGCTCTATAATCTGATGTTAGAGGAGGAAGATGCTCTATAATCTGATGTTAGAGGAGGAAGATGCTCTATAATCTGGATGTTGGAGGGAGGAAGATGCTCTATAATCTGGATGTTAGAGGGAGGAAGATGCTCTATAATCTGATGTTAGAGGAGGAAGATGCTCTATAATCTGATGTTAGAGGAGGAAGATGCTCTATAATCTGGATTTTAGGAAGAAGATGCTCTATAATCTGGATGTTGGAGGGAGGAAGATGCTCTATAATCTGGATGTTAGAGGGAGGAAGATGCTCTATAATCTGATGTTAGAGGAGGAAGATGCTCTATAATCTGATGTTAGAGGAGGAAGATGCTCTATAATCTGATGTTAGAGGAGGAAGATGCTCTATAATCTGATGTTAGAGGAGGAAGATGCTCTATAATCTGGATGTTGGAGGGAGGAAGATGCTCTATAATCTGGATGTTAGAGGGAGGAAGATGCTCTATAATCTGATGTTAGAGGAGGAAGATGCTCTATAATCTGATGTTAGAGGAGGAAGATGCTCTATAATCTGATGTTAGAGGAGGAAGATGCTCTATAATCTGGATACTAACACATCTTAAAAGAAAGAGATTTAAGAAGGAGTGACAGCTGAGAGGACCGCCACCATGCACACAGCTGTTAGAAAGCGAAGCTAAAGCTGCTCATGCTATTTACAGCTGCTGAAGGTTAAAGCTAATGCTAACGTTATTTATAGCCCAGCGTTTCTCACGCTGTGGCCTGCAGGACTGAGCAAACTCGGGATTAATGAGGAACTACTCCTTTAGTGAACCAGCCACAGTCACACAGCAGCGTTCGCTGACAGCGACGCCATCACACTCAGGAAAATGCCTTTAATTACAGCCCTGCCATTAATTTTAACAATAGTAATCAGTTATTGCCAAAATTAGAGGCAAGTACGCGCCACTATCCAAGATCATAACCCTCTGGCCTTTCCACTGTCAGACTCAAAACACTCCGAGACATTCAGCTTTGAAGAAAAGCAAACCTTTTAACAGCAACAATAATCCCCGAGACATGCATCCAGCAGCACCTCGCTCCCGGAGCATCAAAAAGGCGGCGCCGGAGCGCAGGAGGGGATTCACAGACGTGTTGGGGAAAAGCAATCAAACAAGCCCCAGGAGGGCCACTATATATAGACAACACAACGCTGGTTTATAGTGGAGATGTGAGCGGGCGCACGGCGCTACATACAGGAAGGAAGAAGTGTGGAAAGTCTCCTGAGGGGTTCCGGTGACCCCGTGTTTCCCCTCCAAACTCAGCCGTCTCTACTGCACCTCACAGTGAAAGGCCTGTTTTTAAGGCTACGAAGTTCAACTTAATAAATGCTGACTGGAAGCAGGGGCTGCCGAGTCAGGGAAATACAATCAGCAACAATGACTTATGAAGATTTTTTTTTTTTTTTGCCTCCCAGCTAACACTCCATCGGCCGCACGGTAATTTGTATCCAGATGTTATCGCAAGGTGGCTGTTCCCCCCTTGAGCTACAGGTTTGCTCATTTGCTTAGCTATTGATCAAATTGAGGCCGACTTGTTTACGTGTCAAATCCTGACAGCGGATAAATGTCAGTACTGCACACAAGGCTGCTCTCATTTTCCACAACCAGACAAACTGTCGACATTTAAAGTGAAAGCGCACCATGCTGTAAACTTCCCATGCTGTGTATGTGCACTGAGAAGTGAAACATTATTTAGGAGACGCAGTAAAATTTTAGACGAGCTCATTTTTTTATACATACAGTCTATAAAAATACATATGTGGAGAGAGAATTTGCATTTAAAGGTAGATTGTGTCTTTTGTTCAGGAATAATAAATCAATATAATCTACAATACAGCGTTGGTTTGTAACCAGGATAATATATTCTGGCAAATACGATATTCAACAGAATGAGACAAAACAAGGCCCACTATCATCTGAAAGACTATTTTTTTCATGCGTTCCTGCTTCATTCACATAAATTCAGTTGGTTTTTCAGCCTGTTTCATCTTGCAATACTTGTTTTCACCACAAGGTGGTGTCTGGAGCCCTTCACAGAGGGAGAAAGAGGAAAAATAAGCAAAACACCTCATGATCAATAATCTATCTCATCTTTTTTGTTGCAGCTTTAATTTTACCCCTTTAAAAATCTGACTGTTCAACATCTCACAGTTTTTTTTACACGGTATAGTTTGTGTAATCATGTGTCAAAGTATTTGTAGGGTTACGAACTGAATAATCTGGAGGTCTATCACCAAAATGTGTGGATATGAAAAAACATTTTAGCAAATTCTATGTGAGAAGATGAAGAATAATCTGAATCCGTCTGTTATGTAATGAATGTAATGTGCTTTTGAGTTCTCATTTTTCAAGTCAACATTTATTTAATAGTAAGAGTTAGAATCAATCAGTTTCAGTTTTGGTTTCATCTGACACCAGACATGAAGGGACTACAGCTGTGTTGCACATCATCATTAAGTGAATTCTTCTTTTGGCTGCAAATCAAGGTCAACGTGTCGTTTTCAGATCGTTTTCATGTAGCATTCCTTCACTGCACTTATTCTTTTAATTTGTGAGTCTAGCGTGTCGCCAATGAAACGATTTAAAACAGACAAATCGGAAGACGGAAGGTCAGATCGTTAATCATCTCTCTGAAGGTGTAAAATGAGCCGCTGAGTGACAGAAAGGAAGCTGAAATTCTCCTCATCCACCAGAATACGTGGCTGAAAATACAGGGTTGGTTTTTTTGTTTGTTTGTTTGGGTGTCTGCTGCACCAAATGGTATACGTGCAGAAATAGTATTTATCTGAGTGTGTGTGTGTGTGTGAGAGAGAGAGACGAAGGCCACAGTGTTTGTTGAAGCCTCTCCAGTCTCTAAAGAAGAGATGAGGACAATCAATGAGCCGAGGGAGCGAGAGCTGAGATCTCATTCAAATAGCCGGCTAATTAATTAGCTTCATTCGTCATCACCACTAAATCTCTGCGGTCCCGGAGAGAATCGCTTCTTCTTTCGCTGCTAGCAGCTATATATGCAGCACGCAGCCTGCTGCGGTGGGCTGAGTAACACACGAAATCACACGGACTCATTTCTCGCTTGACTGGCTGAGGACGTGGAGCGGCGGCTCGGAGTGGCGCGACCCGATTCCCGCCATCGGGAGCCGAGTTCGGGCTATAAGTTAGCAGCTCAGCGGGGGGTCCTGAACAAAGGGAGCAGTAAATTACAGAGCATCTTCCTTCCATGAACCGACGCTGGACGGAGCAGGACAGCTCCGCTAACGAGACACAAATGTTCAAAAAGAAACACAGTACATCGTAAAGATAAAGTCCCACAAGGGAGGAGCTGCTGCAGCAGCTGCTAATCTAAAGCAACGATGATCTATTGTCAACAAACTGATAATGATCCGCACAGTGCTGGGAAGCGGCCCACTCCGGAGGAAGTTCCCCAACTGGTAACTTTCCGAAATTGAAGATTCATGAAAATTACAATAAAATACAAAATAAAACAGGTGATTTAAGCAGGTTCACAACACCCTCAAGGCTCAGGGTAAAGGTGCAAACTCCATAGGAACAAGTCCAAACTGTGGATCACACCAGTGCTACACACTGCTCCATCGTGCCGACCCATTCAATTAAACTATGTTGGGCCCAGTATGGATCCCTGCGGTACACCACACATCATCTCACTGCTGACAACGGGACCTGAGTCTGCAAAGGAGTTTCCAAAATATTTGATGACAAAAACTGTTGGACAGGGAAGAATTCTGAACCGTGATGATCTTCAGTTATGCCTCCATTGTAACAGTTGCAAGCGGTAAGGTGAGCGCTGGTTCTTGAAGATTTGAGCTGATGAAGGTCGTGTAATGCGACATGTAAACAAGGCCTAACTGAAATTTGATTAAAGTGAACCAGAATCCGTGCAAAATACAAGTGGAAATTGAGATTTGAGTATTTTCGCGCATTTTTGTGTTATACCAGGCTGTAAGCTCAATCATTCCTGCATTAGATTCACAGTGGGGGGCCCAGTCTGGATCCCTGTGGGACACCACACGCAGCATCAATCCACTAAATCCCAACATTTTACTGGATACGTTGGATTTATTTCATTCTATGAATGAAATCAGAGAAAACTGCTTGGGAAAATACTATTAAATAACATGTGAAACATCTGATTGAGGAATTGACGATACTTCACTTTGGTTCAAGGGAACAGAAGTGAGTCACTGTTTGTGTTCTTCCTCTCAGCTAGCAGTTATATTTGCAGTATGCAGGGAACTGAGTAATCTCCTCAATCACACAGACTCATCTTTCTCTGTAAAGTGGAGGCTCGGAGTGGCAGGATCCACTCGCTGCTATCTGGAGCCGCACTGAGGCCAAGTTCTGGCTATTAGTTGGCAGCGCAAAGGGAGGTCATGAATAAATCAACCACAAAGGGAGCAGCCGTAGGGGAGGAGATTGCCTGAACATATGAAGGGCTGTGAAATATTAACGGTGGATGCTGCTCCGCCGCTCCGGGCGTGAAATGGGAGCCTGACCATGTGGCAACCTCCAGGTCGCCCCTGCTTTTTGTTTTCTGAGGGCCGGCGGAAACGAAATCATACGTCCCGCTTTGCACGTCGCATTCGCCGGAGTCTGCCGGAGTTCACCCTCTGCCTCGCTCCCTCCAGAACGGCGGCCTTTGAAGTGTTGTCAGAAAGCGCCGGCCGTCAGCAGAGTCGGAGGGTTTGATGTCGACCCGCTGGGAGTCGAGCGAAGCCGGCGCCGTGATGAGCGTGCAGCTCTGACAAGACCGAAGGCAGGTTTTACAACGGCACCGAGAGGCGAACACCTTCCGCCAGGAGACGGGACGAGAGGCGTTCTCAGAATGAGGCAGGACGAGCAGGAGGCCGCGGCCGTCACGGCTCTGCAGCCTCACAGCGGCTGAACCAGCGTTTCTTCAGGAGGGTCGGCGCTTCCACAGCACAAGGCTTTTCAACAGAAAATCTATCTTCCCACACAGACACAGAATCCCCAATGAACACCTTCCTTCCTGCTTGTGACTCCGTCGTCCTTCTCTTTAGGACTCCTGCATTTGCCCTTAACTTACACTATGTAAAACACATTTTGTTCCAGGGTGGAAAGTTCATCTCCCTCACTTCTGTACCTGGATAGACCAAAGAAATGATCAGTGTGACGTCCGAGCTTTGCTTTGTGTCTTTGGTATAGACCAGGGTTCTGCAACCTTTATGACCAAAAGAGCCATTTTAGTGACTTTCCGTCGAGTCCAGTGGGTCTGGAGCCATAAACAACATTTAACCTTTAAAATGAGGCGAATGCAGCTCAGGAAGCTTCATTTCTAGTTTTGATGCACAAACAAAATCTATATCTTATGATGCATTCATTAAGTTTTAACTACAGCTTGGAATAGCGAACATTTTACTACACTGAACCTATTTTTTCTCTTTTCAAGCTTTTTTTGTTGACAGTTTGAAATGTTTCGTTGTTTTGGCCATTTTACCTCTTTTTAAACAGTTTTGTATGCCTTTTTCCTGCCATATTTCATTTTATGTCAGAAATGATAGACATTTCAAGTTTTTTAAGCTGTTCTATCATTTTCCCCTCATTTCTTTGGGCTTTGCTATTTTTCCCAATTTTACTTGATCCTTTTTTTAATCCCTTTTGAACCAAAACTGATGAATCATATCATAATTTAAAAATAAGTCAAATGTTTATCCACGGATCATGTCGTGAAGGCTGCATGGAGCCGCTACAGAGGGACTAAAGAGCCACAGGTTGAACACCCCTGGTATAGACCATATATTAAACATCCGTGACACCCCCCATAGCTTTCTGCTCTCAGAAAATGAAGACATGCTGGAGGCAGCCATCTTGGATTTTTGGAGCCACACAGAAAAAAAGACAGAAGGGGGCGGGGCAGGACAACTTAATGTCAATGTGGATGAGAGCCAAGTTCACAGAATAAGCTTCCTGAACCAAAGAACCTGTCAGACATTCCAGAGCAGACAGTCAAATCAAATAGCCACGCCCCCTGATAACGAAAAATTTAACGCTCCACATGAAATTCAATATTGACTGATTTTCAGAAGGACCAGCTTCTGGAACATGAACTCTATATAAACAATTCTCAGATGTAGAGATGCAACCGATAGGAGTTTATTGGTGATCCTTTTCAACTGGAGTCGACCCCTGGTGGACGACATGATATTGCAAGTTTCTGACACTTCCTCATGGCTTCCTTTCTGGAGCCAGACGCTACGTTTATCCTCATACTGTCAATGGTCTTTGATGATGAAATAACTGATTTTTTGCTTAAACTTTTTTTTTCATTTTTCAGCAGACTGATTAGCTGAAATGAAATGACACTAATATACCTTCATTTCTAAAAATAAAAAAATCCATTCCCATGAACACATAAATTGCTAATTTTGTACATTCATTTGCAATTAGCTACGTCTTTAATCGATTCCTTCCAGTGATGTTTAGATACAATTTCAATAGAATTAAATGAAAATAATCTGTTTGGTTTGGAGAAGCTAGCTTTGGTTTGCAGTCGGAGTTCATTTCCAGGCAGATTGTTTTCTTGTGTGTAACGCTTCATGCTCAGAGCCTCTCATTTGCATACTGGCGTTTGATTCAAAGATAGCTCGGAGTCGAGAGAATCTGACGGCTCAGCAAATAAAACATCTCCTCTTCTCATCTGAAGCGGAGTGTCAGCGTCCTGCTCTGTTCTCTCCTCATTCTGTCTTCACACCAGCTGTGCACAAATGAAAAGAACGGCTGCTTGAATACAGTATTCAGACAAGAGAGAGCTTTAAGTACATATTTAGACGGAGGAGCGTTGACACTGAGTGACGGAGCTGGCTCTTTTTAAGCGCAGTAGATCGTCTCTATAGAGCAGTTTGAATTCTCTCCATGTTCACAAACGGAAAGTAAAAGACGCTCGGCGATCGCCGTTTGACATATTGACCGTGCTGCGGTCCATCAAGCAGGGATGTACAGTGGAGTAGCACTCCATCACAGCAAGAGGATCCCCGGTTTGAACCCGGCTCAGGAACCTTTCTATCCGAGCTGCAGCACTGTTAGAGCGAGTTTAGAGGTAATCACGTGAGCTTCAGAATTTCATTTCTTAGATTTCAAATGTCTCGTTTGCTGGTAAATTAATTTAAATCACTATGAAGGAAGGACAGGTTTCATGTCTCCCTCAGAAAATCACACATGAAAGTTTTGAGAAGTAAAAGAAATCTGTACATAAATCTTTCATGAAGCCGATTTGGTTTAATTTTGCTCTTAAAAATGAGTCCTCCCTCGACATATACATTCACTTTCAATTCATTTGACCTCTCAGTGGACGTTCCTGATGCAAAGTGTCGTTTTTGCATCGTTTACTTCAATCGTTTACAGCCGCTCAGCGGTTTTGATGCCATGAGTGTGTCTTGTTATCAAGCGACAGATAAAAGACGAAAAGCAGATGAGCTGATGAAGCCACGGAGAGTCCATCAGACTTCATAAACAGAAGGGTGTGTGTGTGTGTGTGTGTGTGTGTGTGTGCAGCTGGTTTAATCAGCGCTATGTAGGCCAATCGATTCGGCTCCACATCAAACGGCTCCTATAGAGCGGGTCTTCTTTACATACGTCGTCCTTCCAGAGTGGGACAGTCTGGACCACTTCCTGATTGGAGCGAGCGCAGGAGGACACGTGCACGTGTGCGAGCACGTTGCGGTGACGCTGCACCGAGGGTCCGGGGCAGCGGCGAATCTCATACATCACCCTCCATTCACGCCGTCTTCCTGTACAGTTACTATAAATACCGCCAGCTGTGCTTCCATTATTAATGTGGCACGACGGCCCAAACCTCCCCCGTCGATCCATCATCCTGCACAAATCCCATAAAACACCCACCGCCGCCGCCGCCGCGAACCGACACACAGACACGAGCGGATGAAACACACACACGTCTTCCTCTGGCCCGAACTCCACCGCTTCTCTTCAGCTGTGGAACAATGCAGCCGGCGGCCGCTGACAGCAACCACAGCCGCAAGGCCGTCCCAAACCCAGCGTTTCCATGGCAACCAAGCATCCCACAGGTGGATCCTTCAGCGGCTCACATTTCTCAAGACTCAAAGTGCAAAGTTAAAAATATTTTTTTTTAAAAAAACCAACACTCCTGGCTGCCGGGTGAATGTGCTCGCATGACGCTCACACCGACACCAGTGCATTGGGGTCGAGACAGCTCCACTCTTCACTGCTTACAGAGGTCCATCTCAGCAGTGATCAGGGGGATTTCTCTCACAATCAGAATTCAAATCACCAAAACAATATGTATTGTAAGTTAGCAGTTAGCAGCTTTAATCGGTATCTTCAGCTCATCAAAGGTTAGCTTTATGCTAAACAAATAAAGCAAAGTCTCTCCCCACTGTCATTGATTTTATTGCTAAAAAAAAAAGTTTTCCACCATTACCACAATGATTTCAACAGAAAACTTTTTTTTTTTTTTTTTTTTTTTTTTTTTGCATTTTGAGAATCCATTCACAGGACAACAGAGGTCAGAGTCACAGAGGATCCAAATGGTTGCGGAAACGAAAATAAACAACAGCTCCCACTAAATGGACTACACTTACATTGTGCTTTTTCATCTGCATTAGCAGAGACCAAAGCGCTTTACACTGCAGTATCACATTCACCCATTCACACTCACATTCACACACACATTCACACGCCGGTGGAGGCGGCTGCCATGCAAGGCGCTCAGTCCATCCACCGGGGGCCATTGAGGGTTCAGTGTCTTGCCCAAGGACACTTTGAAATGCAGACAGGGGGAGACAGGAATCGAACTAACAACAACCCGATTGTGAGACGACTGCTCTCCCCACTGAACCACAGCCGCCCTCTAGTGGCGAAAGGCCTCAGTATGCTGCCCTGTTGCAGCGACGTCGTTCCTACGCCGCTACTGAACATATCTTGCTCCTGCGTCAAGGGAACGCCCTCCTCTGCCAAGCCGCTAGCAGTCACAACAACAGTGCGGCTTCCGCAGCTCCGGCTTTACCTAGACATAGATCTATAGACACAGATTTCTAGACGCACGTATCTAGACACGCTGCACTGACTGAACATATCTGCATATATGACATATCTGGACACCGGGCTGTGGTGGAGGAGAGGCTGAGCGGACCAGGATGAAATATTGGTGAAACTAATGAGCTTTTGGACGATTAAAGCCGTTTTAGGAGCGGCTATACACATAGCCCCGTTTGCTAGCAGTGCTAACACTGCTAAGTCCGCTAACGGGATGTGTGCCGCTCAATTTTGGGTCTAAATTTCTCCCGAAGCACTGTTCGGATCAGAAAAGCTTTCGGGGTGAGTTCTACTTCATTTTATAAACAATGCGAAAGTGGCCCAATCACAGCCCTCGACGTTCACGTCACCACGCGTCGCCTCGACGCGAAGTCACACTTTTCAGGAGGTGCACGTCAAGCCCCGGCGTAGGGTCCTACGTACACGGCGTCGCCGCGACGGGGAAGCATACTGAGGCCTTAACACGAAAACTACATTGTTTTTTCTGACACAAAAATCCAAAATTATACAAGTTTACTTGAAATGTTATGTAAAAAAAAAAAAACTCTGAGCGTGTCACTTTACAGCTACACTAAAACTGAACTGGCACACTTTAAAACCCGGCAGCTTCATGAGGCTGATGTTTTTACACAGGTGTAACTTATTCAGTGGCTAAAATGGAAGAAAGGGCAACAACCGTGGGTTCGGAGATAACACTGAGCCTAACGACAGACCGCTGCCGCTTAAAGAGGGGCCGTAATGCGATATGGAAGCCGAGAGCCGGAGCTTAGCGGAGGTGAATTGAATTAGGCTTTATTTTCCTGCCGAGACGCAGGCTGGAATGGGGATGTTGCTCCAAGAGGTCGCAGTAAACAGTTTTTTGTAATGTCAGAGCCAATCGCGACGCTGGGAAACGTGGAGACGGCGGCTCCAGACGAAAACAAGGCCATGCGGCTCGACACCTCTCCGTCACGAGCAGCTCTCCCGACGCCGGCTGGAGTTCTCACAAAGCGGCTGAGACACACAGTGACAGCCACGTCAGTCGAAATCAGCAACACCGCCGCAAAGGTCTCCAACGGCGCCGACAAGGAAGTTAACGTTAATTCCAGAATCCCGACGCCGAAAGTGAGACATCAACAAAGGCGCTGATGGAGAAGATCACTCCGCCAATCAAAACGGTTTGACTTCAGTGAAGCCGGTGGCGGCGGCGGCGGCGGCTCACACAGATCTCACATTTCACTGGTTGGTTCAATCAGGAAAAAAAAGCCTCTCGCAGATGAAGAACATGAAGGGGCGGCTGTGGCTCGTTCTCGTTGGAAGGCTGCTCACGATCCTCTCGGTCTGTAGCGCTGCGCTCCGGGCTTGTGGGAAAAAACTGTGAGAGCAAATTTGGGGTTTCCAGCGAACGCAGAAGTGTTTGTGAGAACCAACTCATTTGAGATCAAAGAAGGAATCAGAACCGAGACATTTCTGGAGGTTTGGGAGTTATTTCTTTAATGGGCTTTGCCATTTCGGGAGGTTTGTACGTGTAAATAATGGATGACAGACGAGATTCTGGTTGCAGTTATGTAGGATGAGACAAAAACACTGAATTCAATTTTCATCCAAACAGCTTCTACACCTCTGCATTCAACTGGACGAGCTGAAAATGAGCCTGATTCACAAAGATCCTGCGTAAAGTGTGCTAAAATGCACAGTGACACAAATATATTAGGCTTTCAGTACATTTTGAAGGTACTGGGTCCATTTACATTTGCCAAGTTAGCATGGATTTCATCAGGAAAATAACGTGAATTTCGCCAAAAATGAATAAAAATAGATGGAAGACTCATCAGAAGGTGAAAGCTGTGGGAAAGACAAAAGCAAGAGAAGAGATTCAGAAAAGATGAGAGGAATTAAAAAGATATGCAATTGAGAAAATATCTTATAATAAAGTCTACAAGTAAAAGTCACGTGGGGTCAGCTGAGGAAATGCGTCTCACTAAAGGAACAGCAGCAGCTCCACTAAAGACCAAGCATTTTAAAAACTCACATAACTTTTTAGATGTTCATTTTTATACGTGGAAAAACTTGAGGAGCATCACTAACAAACCCACTTCCTCTCCTCAAGTTCAAACCACCTTGACCTGGAACTTCTCCATTAATCTCGCACGTGTTCAACTTCATCTGTTTAAAGCACTTCAGTCATTACATGAAGAGCTGAAAGATTAATTCATCCCTGATGTTCTGGACTCTGAGTTCATTTCATTCACATTTCTGTCCCGTCAACAGGGATGCTTATGGAGCGTCACTGCAGTACCACTGGTTGCCAGAAGGGGCAGTGTTTATGTTTCTTTGACAAAGCGACTCCATCCGAGTCAAAAAAAGAGAAAGTTTTGAAGTATTTATTGTTGCTGTAGCTCTCAGAACATGGACTTGTTATTCAGCACCTGAAAGCTTGCATGAATTTTTCAGGAGAAGAGCTCATGTGCCGACTTTTCCCACCGGTCCTGAATGCAGCATGAGACTCTCCGCCTGATGCTCGCCTTGCTGCCTTCAGCCGAGCGCAGACACATGCAGATTGCACCGGTACGCCCCGACCATCATCAGCATCAGCATCATCATCATCATCCCGGGCCGGCGCCGCTGCTAAATATAGAAATCCCAGTGATGATGATGATGATGATGAAGATGATGAGGCTGCAGTGGTGGCTGTTGGGGGAAAGTCGACCCCCTCCATCCTCCGTGACTCTCAGTGGCACAATTACCCCAAATAAACCGAGAACTGAGATGTGATGAAGCTCTTCACCTCTCCTCACCCTCCTCTTCCTCACTGCCTCCCTTCATGGTAGCGCCGTGGCGGGGGGGGGGCCGCTTTCCATCAGATTCAGCTGCAATGGAAGGCATAGACTAACTTTTACTCTCGTTTTCAACAATTTACTTGAGAACTAATTAGTTTTCTGAACTTAGTTTTCCTAAACTGTACGGTTTTTAGTTTGCGCAAACATCATGAATTGTTAGTTCTTTATTGATTTCTGGAGAACATGTTGCATTCATGCCATTTCTTTCTAGACTTTGGAAAAACATTAAACTGACATTTTCCTCGAGCCATAACAATTTAAAGAAGATTAGAAAATGTTAGCGTAGCAAACATGTTAATGAGGATAAAGGGTGTAAAGAAGGTTTGTATTTTTATTCATTTTGCCAAAACTCACATTTTGGTGACAAGTTGTGGAAGATTTTCTGGTAAAAAAAAAAACTAAACAATTAGCCTCTTCATGTGTTATTTCAGAAGGAGGAAAAAAATCCTCCTGAAGAAAAAGATTAAAATGAACAAGCCTGTTTTTTTTTTTTCCTAAAATTATAGATATTTGGGTGAATTCGGAAAACATTAAATTCTCTACCAAACTTAACAGCCTGTGAAGGAAACACTTCCACTTGCACCCTATCAAAACTGCAAATTAGAGTGTAAGAATCCTCATTAGAACGAGAGAGCAAACACAGATGTGAGGAAATCTGCTCGCTCTCCTCGCTGTGATGCAACGCCGCCGCCCCCATTTCAGCCACTGGTGGGCTCCATTGAACGCGACGCTTCTTCAAAATGGTCGTACTCGATGGTGCGTTCATGATTAACTGGGAAATGGAAAAGCTTTCATTTCCAAGAGAGGAAAAATACTTCCTGATGCCTTCAGGTCTTACCACTGGGTAAGCGGGGCGGCTCAGCTTAATGTGACGGAACTCAAAACACGAGGGCAACGACAACACATCAACAGTTTAACCCCCGACCGCCAGAAAGTGTTTGATAATAAGTTGTTGAAAAGGTTTATTGGTGCCTGTGCTACAGTCGTTCATTGGACGGAAGGACACAGTGCGCCGCCTAACCATCTTTAGTTTCAGCCAATCACTGCAAAGAAAAAACCTCCTGCTGATCGTTTTTCAAAGACGCAATACAGGATTCATCCAAAACAGATTTAATCGCGGTCGGGGTATCCATTGTTTTCGCTAACCATGCTAATATTATTAGCAGTCCGTCACTTCCTGCTTCCATCAAAGCTTGATGTCCCGCCCTAAACGACGCGTGATTGGTCCGACCGAAAAAAATCCGAGCGTGATTGGTCCGGCCGAAAAAGTCTGATCCCGAACACATGAGGCTGGAGCGCTACAAGACGGATTCTCGTGGTGTGTGAGAACAATAACGCGAGAATTCAGCTTGACGGCAAGCTTAACGTATTCTGGACCCAAAATCATTTCTAAGTTGAACAAAAGTCTACAAGAGACGGAATTGTCAAACAACATGTATATAAAACAAAAAAAGTGGGACAAAGGAACAAATATGTGTATTTCTGAGCAAGTCTGGCTTAGATGTGGTGAATCTCAATGGAAGATATGGAGCTCGTCCTCATGGAGAACTTTTGCTTGGAGGAGTCTTTGCAGACACTTTATTCCACCGGTTCAGAATCTGATCAGTCAGGCTCTGTTGATTGCTGGACGAAATGTGGCTCCAAAGAAGCAAAATACTTCCATCTGTTTTGGGCTTGTCCCCTTATAACCACATTCTGGCAAAAGATTTGTACAGAAATGAGAGCTATACTTGGGTCAAAAATGTTTTTAAGCTGGGAGGAACTCCTTTTGGAGTATCAGACTCATTATCGACAAACACTAAGACTAGATACCTTTTCGGGATATTGAGTGTAGCAGCTAGGAAAGAAATTCTTAGAAGTGGCTTAGACCAGGCCGCCCGTCCACGGAGGACTGGTATGATAGAATTCACGAAATTTTTGTAACAGAACATATTACTTTTTCTACAAGGCTACAGAAAACTAGATTAGAAAAAATTGGGAACTATGGAAGAAGTACATCTGTTTAAGGTGCTTTTCTTTTACATGGTTTTGTTTTATGCGATTTCGTTTTGCAACCTTTTATTCACTCATTGTATGTTTTAGTTTTTCCCTTTTTTCCCCACATGTAATTTACTAATATTTGGAAATATTTTCTTACAAAAGTGAACAAACACCTCAGGTTCTGGGTTTACCTGTATGTTCAAAAGGTCTTTTGTTTTCATTGAAACATGAATCACCCTGCGGTAGTGATTTTATTGATGTGACTGCTGATGTTATATTTGTGGTGTGATTTTAAATAAAGAGAATTAAAAAAAAAAAAACGAGGGCAACACACAAAACCCACCACTCTGCAGATCATTATGGCAACTTATGTGGATATTTTAGCCGTATGTTGACCGATAAGTGAAGATAGAGAAGTTACTCGTTACTGGATCGGACTTGGTCTTTCATAAAAGACGGTTTTTATTTGAGGCTTTTTCACAGTTCCAAGCAGCATGAATGTAACATTAATAACATACAAGCTCAGTTGGTCCGAGTGTGAAGATCTTCATGTGTTTGTCCCTGACAAACTACACCTGAGCTTCAGAAGGACACTCAAGGTCAAATCTCAATGCGTCACCAGTGAGATACTGGGATATAATGAAGATACTATATTGAGAGGTTTGGACTCACCGCACACTTTTTATGAGGTCCAACTGCGATTTAATGCAAAGCCAATCATACATCAGCTACTATACGTCAATCTTCACACAGAAACGGTAAAGGCAGCTCAAACTGATTGAAGTGACACTGAATGACAGCTGCTGGTCTGCAGATTTGACGAACAGCTGATCTGCTTGGATTTTCACGCACAACCATCTTCAGGACATCCAGAGAACGATGAGAAACAGAGAAAATACCCAGCAAGCAGCAGTTCTCTCTGGCTGCTATTCTCCTCTAAGGTGTCAGAGGAGAATAGAGGCTGGCTGAAGATGACAGGAAGACAACAGGAACTCAAAGGACCTCTGCTTCCAACCACAAGACCATCTGTGAGCTTTTCCAACAGGGTGAAGCTTGAGGCTGCAGGCTTCACACAGGACCACAACAACTGGACCAGCGAGGACTGGAAACCTCTGAAGACCTGATGAGTTTCTATGTTTAGAGAGTTTGGCATAAACATCATAAAAGCTTGGCTCCATCCTGCCCTGTATCAACGAGATCTTCTACCTTCTGATGGACACTTCAGGATAACGCACCATGGAAGATCGGGATGAGTACCGTTCACACCTGAACGATCCGGTACCAATGCCCAGTACCCAGGAATCAGTATCGGTTCTAAATGGTAGCAATGATGTGGTAACAAATGCTAATTTGCTGCTGGCCGCAGACGACGAGTCGCTAATGGATGCTAGCTGGCTAATGGATACGAGCATGTTAACGGTACTGAACGCAGGATCTGAGGCTGTCGAAAACAGAGCACTCCTCAGCCTTGAGAAAAATCATGTGGAAGCATTCCTGCTGCAGCGAGCGTAATCTGCATTGCATTTTCAAATGTGCTTCCTTTAGAGCGCTTTTTGGTCATGCACGTTTCTTGACATGCTTGCTAGCTAGCGTCATTACGCTCTTGTGCAATGCTGTGTTCAGGTCCGGCAAGGAAAACTGCCTACTCTTCCACTCCCTCACAGTCACAAAGATGCGTTCAGGTACCATTTGATTTACGTGAATTGGTACTCTGTAGTACGACGGATTTTGGTCGGTTCCTATAAAAGTACCGAATTCGGTACTCATCTCTAATGGAAGATCAAACCATCTCAAACATTTTGCGTGGGACGAGAAAATAAATTCACAGGACTCAATAGGTGGCAGATCTAAATAGAACATGAGAGTCTTGTCATTTACAGAGGATGTGCAATGTTGCTTTCTCTATATGGACCAAAATCTCAAAGGAAAGTCTTCAGCATCTTGTTGTATCGATGCAAAAAAAAAAAAGAAAAAAAAAAAAAAGAAAAAGGGGTCCAGCCTACTGAGCACAACTGTGGTCACTCTAAATCTTCAAGTTTCAGTTCAGTGAAGACTGGTGAAACATCCATGATGATGTTCAGTCAGTTTAAGCTCGATTCTGACCAGAGCAGTGCCGTCAGACTCAACCTGATCGACGATTAACTCCTGAGTACTTCAACCTGAACTGGAGGCGTCTCGCCGGCGACAGGTATCAATTTCCTGCCTCGAGTCGGGTGGAGAAAAATGCACGGCGAGTATTGACGGCGCCTCCCGCTAGCACCGGACAGAGCCATCACTCCCGCGCCGCCAAACAACGGCGAAAGTGACTAATAAAGACGGCGATGGAGCGAGTCGCCGAGACAGAGGTGGAGCGAGGTGAACGGCGAGAGGGAGGGAACGAGGAGAGAGAGGAGAGAGGACAACGCCGAAGTAGGACAGAGCGCAGGGGAGGCCCGTCTGTCCCAGATCGGTGGCTCACCGCCGGCGAGAGGAGGGGAAGGAATGAGTGAGATAGGAAAAAAGAAAGAGAGGCAAGGAGTGAGAGAGCAAACGAGACGGCTAAATCTGGAGTTATGAACTACATCTCCCCTCCAGCAGCGTAGCAAATACTGAAAAGGAAGTGGAGCTCCTCTCTCTCTCTTTCTGTCCTTCTCTGCATTCGGGCAAATAAACCAGGAGATAGAGACTGAAAATAACAAACCTCAGACAAAATATAATTCTGACAAGTTGTCAGCACAACTGCAGCTGAACGGAAAGATAATCAGGCCGAAAAGACGCCACATTTAGCCCCTCTCTCCTCCTCCTACACCCCTGTGGAAGGGGATTGTGAATAAACATGGCTTGAAATAATCCAATTAATGCCAATTAATCAAGATTTATCTCCGTCAAGGCCTTCTTTTTATTTTTTTTCCTGCATGAGTCAGGTAAGCTCTGCCCCACTGTGCTGATAAATCCTCTTTTTGCAAAGCTTTGTTAAATGGGATGAGTGGTGCGGAGAGATTCCGGTCCCCTGATCCCCAAAGAGGGATCTGCATGGGTGGAAATGTCAACCTTGTACACTGTGGAGGCAAAGTGTGCCGTTCCGCAGCACTTTTTCCACCCATGAAGGCATTAATGGTATTTCCCTGCTAACATGAGCTGAATGTTAATCGCGAGTCGAGGCTGATTGCTGGTCCCTGACTCTCTTCGTGCCAAACAACATCACAAGTACAAATGACATGACAGTCACTTAATCAGCGCTCGACGCCCGCTGCTCCGGCCTGTTGAACCAAATCAACTTCACTTCCATTGGCCAAATTAGCTTCAAGGGAAACAAACAAAAATGAGGCCGACGGTGTTGAAGAATATTTCAAGACTTGTGAAAGTCTTTAAACCTTATTTGGCAGAGTTAGACTGAAAAAAGGTATCTGTGCTGAATTAGACTCCGTTTATGTGACGTTTTTAAGTAAAAACAGAATCATCTTTGCTGCAGTTTCGGTGTCCAGACTCACTGAAAACACAATTTTTTAAAAATGGCTGCCAAGGGGGAACTTTTGAAAATGTTTGGACTCAATCTCCATGGAAGCGAGGGAAAAACCAGCTTTTTGAAAATGCTCAAGTTTCATCTCCGTGTTGACAATGAAAACACTGTTACTGCGCATGTCCATCATGCAAACAGCTGTAGTAAATAGTAGCTCTGCACATGCTCAGTAGACAAGACGGACAATAAGAGGAATGTTTTCCTCCAGAGCGCCAGGACTCCCAGTCTAAACATCCTTTAACCTAATTAGTCCTAACATCCTAAATGTGGCATCGCGGGACTGATCGAACAAAGCTTTGCCGTATAAAAACAGAATAGATCTGCTAAATTGTGCCTGTAAGAATGCAATCACTCCAACACATTTGGCTTCAGGAATATGGAAGGATGAAGTGTGTTCCAGATGGCATGAAACACTGCGAGGAGTTTACACTGAATGATCAATCGAAGCATTTAATCAGCTGGCCCCCCGTGACTTTCATTAGCAGACTTTAATGGAAGATATTCTCAGTTGTACCACTTGTCAAGCTCTGCAGTATTTTCCAAATCTCTGCTGATGCTCTTCTTTTCCCACAGCTTTTAATGTTTTTTTTTTTTGACCTGATTTAGATTTACTTGCTGAAGCTCTAAAGTATGTTTGATGGCATCCTCTACCAGCAACTCCATGGTGGCACGTCTCATTTTTTGCTGGTGTGGTCTCGTTGCTTTATCGTGGTGAAATCAAACAATCCAACACAAAAAAACGAAATGTTTTAAAGCCCATTTTCCCTGTGTAAACGGAGCGATGTGCTGACTGGACTGAACTCCCCCGGTGGGATGGTGTTTGGCTCGTGGCCGTATGTTTAACACTTCCTGGGTTAGAAGATATAATTATGCATGTGGCATGCCAAGACGAGAACCAAATGGCGACTTTGTACAACGGTTTAAAGAAAATGCCGCTTTCATGAGTGACTTTGAAGTGGGAAAAGTCACACTTTTAAATCATCTGAGCGGCAAGGATGCCAGTGGGAAGGAAGCACGTTTGATGCAAAACAGCAATAAATGAGAACTGAGCAGTTTTATCACAAACAAACATAAGTATCATGAAATCAGAAGATTTTTGTTTTGTGTCGGCTGATGGGAGTGAAGATACCGTTTATCTTCATCTCCGTGGTGAAATCAACGCTCTGAACTGGGACTTTACCAACGGGTAACTTTCTGACTTCCGGGCTACTCGAACAGGGAACTTTTCAAGTTATTGCTCAGCTCGACTGGCCTCTGATTCGCACCGCTGGCGTGGAAAATGAGCTTCAACTGTGCAAAAGAGAGTCAAGGTGAAGCCAGAATGATGGCTTTTCACAGCCACCAGCTTCCCCAGCTAATGAGTGCTGGGCACGACTCCATGTACATGCCAAGTTTTGGCCGGTGGAGCTTTTAAAGTATTTCTTTTTAGTCTGACATTAAATGACCCCCGTCACCTCCTCCTCTCCTGACAAAAGAAACGGGAATTAAAGTGACGAATTGGTCTATTGAGTCAGTGATGGCAGCTTCAGAGATTTAGGCTTCAGAAAGGCCGAATAAAGATAATGTCATGATTTAGAGGAGCTTGTGAAACGGAAGCCATCCCAGACATGAAATTATGCGTTTATTAACTCATGTGCTTCACAGACTGCGAGCTAAAGCCATTAAATCTGGAAAATAACGCTTTTTAAAAAAAGATTAAGGCTGATTTCTGAACATGTGAAGACTCACTGACACTGATCCGTGGAGAGCAGGTAACATGAGTTAGTGTGTAACCGCCGCTTGACATCAGTGTGTGAGGAGTGTGTTTGAACTCAAAGCACCGCTCAAAGCAAACACTCGGCGGCCGTCGTGAGCCTGCTTCACTGGAGGATCGCTGCACTTTCAATCCTCAACGCGAGCTCCTCCAGAACCGCCAAGAACGCTCCGACGGCGCTTCAAACGCTCACTGTCACAGCTCAGTTTGACGACGCTCCTGTGTGTGTGTGTGTGTGTGTGTGTGTGGGTGATGTCTCTGCAACATCACTGCCCAGAACTGAACCCACAGCTAGAATTTCTCCGCCTCCGAAAACAAGTTCTCTGCAGATGAACTCTCACTTCTGCTACATTCTGCTTTAGAAAAAATCAAAAAAACACACCTTTCCTTTCTCTGTGCAACACTTTGCAATTCAGAAGCAGCTTGTGTGTAATTACGTGCACGCTGTAAAGTGACCTGCCGCCACCTTTCTGCTGAAGACAAAGGCGTCTATAGATAGACTAAAACCCAGGCGGGAGCCGAGCGAACACATGTTCCCTGCCGGCAGGGTCGCCCTCCCCGTGTTCAGGTGAGAGGAAAACAGCTTCAACAATTGCTCTGCAACTCAGATGCTGGGCGAAACACCCATTACGGAGTGTTCTCAGGAGGCTCCGGCGTTCTCGATGCATCTGTGTCCATGCTCACCCATGCATGCGTCGCTTCTGCGCCGTTCAGCCGACGCTTACCTGAGCTGCGATTTTCTGCACTGGTTAGTCTCTTGATGTGAACAGGGAGCAGCGAGCCGCTCTGTGCAGCCAGATCGTCAGCGATCCCCTGGCATGCGTTCACATGTATGTGGGTGGGATCATCAGTTTGGCACGATGGAACACGGACAGGCTGCCTCGACCTATCTGTGGGTTTTAATTCTGAAATTCACCGTGTCTCATCTCCACTTGCCCTGTGCACAAATCGCCGTCCCTGCACGGCTCGTTCCCCCACTTCCCCCCTCCTGCTCCTGCCTCTCCATCAAAGCTGGGAAAGACGATTCATCTGCTGGCATCGGGGAGTAAAGCTCCGGCGAAACGCTGCCCTGCTCGCCGCGCATCCCTCCGCTCATCCCGCTTATTAAAATTTCATTTACTTTATTTTTGCGCGAGCGGTCCGGACACGCCGGGTTTCAACCGCGTCTCCCGGGAATTCGTGTTTCACATCAATGCAGTAAAAACTTGAACATGCAAAGAGCCCTCGCTGCTGCTGCCCCCCCCCCCCCCCACTCCACCCCCCCTCTGCACACATGAAACCAGCCTCTCCTCCGCTCTGCCATGCACCCGTCTACATTTACATACATGCCAAGAAAGAAGGGAAGAAAAGACACAAAGCATTCTTACTGTCTTCTATAATCCCTGAAGAAACACTGAAATTCCTCCTCTGGAGAGAAAAAAAAAAAATGGGGGGGCAAGAAGTGGAAAGCGAGAGGAGGGGGAGCCCAGCGGTTTGGCAGTTGCAGAGGGACGAGGAGTGAGTAGGGGCGAGCGAGAAGATGTGATGAGAAGAAGAAGAAAAGAAAAGACAATCACTGCTGCACCAATAAAGACCCTCCTCCTCCTCGTCTTCCTCCTCCACAGCCGCCGCCGCCGCCACAGGAAGTCAGCGGGCGTCCGGCATGCCGCCGCTGGCTGAGGGATGGAGCGCTATCCGGGGCTCCCGGCCCGTCCTCCGGCAGCAGCAGCTCTGTAGTAACACTTCGATCTCTCCGCTCCGCCGATCGCCCCGTCCCTCGCTCTCCTCCCCTCCTCCCTCCTCGCTCGCTCTCCACTGGTTGGTTAGAATCCCCCCCCCCCCCCCCCCCCCCCCCCCACCCGCTCTCCCCCTCCTCCCTTACCTCTCCGTCTCTTCTCCGCTCTCCCACCCATCATTACCCGGATACAGGGCATACCCCCCTCCTCCCTCCCCCTCCATCTCTCTCTCGCTCTCTCTCTTTGATGTTCTGGAGTTAGACTCTTAGCTGCGAAAAAGCAGCAGTTTTTCCTTCCTTCTCGGAGAACACAGTGGGATCCACCCAACGGGCGCAGGCGCACCGAACGCCCAGAGAGCAAGGCGGCGGGGGACGATCCGGCGGATCACCGCCGAACGCCGAGAACAAACCCACACTCTTCAATTAGAGCGAGAGATCAGCGTCTCAGGCCGACAGGCGACGGTGCAGCGGCAGAGCGATCTGCAGCACAGCTCCCACCATGTGTGTCCTCACACACACACACACACACACACACACACACACACACAGAAATATGAATAAGAAATGAAAGAGATGTGTATAAGAGGATGAGGGAAGCCGCCGCTGCACTGCTTATTATCATACATAGAGAGGGGGAGAGGAGTGTGGGTGGAGAAGGAGCTTTCTGCAGGGGCTGGATTGAATAGCAAGTAGAAATCAACTCCATAACGCCAATCAGCGGCGAGCGAAGCGTGTCAGGCTGGCTTTGACGAGGCCACGCTAATTCGAGGTGGGGTGGGGGGGGTGGGGGGGGTAAGAAAGCAGTGATCACACAGGAGATCGTGGTTTTTTCTTTTCTTCTAAAATTCCAGAAGAGAGATCGCCCTCGTTTCTGCTCGAGGTGATAAAAATAAAATCAGTGCTGCGGGTTCGTCTCATCGTCGGTTCGTCAGGAGTCGAAGGGCCCATTTTCACGACATTCGAGTTTTTCCTTCACACAAACGAGAAGCTACGATTCACCGAAAACGATTATATCTGAAAACGCCAGTCAAAGCGGAGATTTGACAAAAAAACAACTATTTATTTGTATGAAGACAGGAGGAGACGAAGCTTAGCAGCAGAGCAGGAGAACGAAGCGTCATCAGCATAGAGGCTGTTCCCACCCAGAGTTTTCTTGTATTTGACGTTTTGTCCTCAAACGCTACTTTTAGAAGGAGCTCCAAATGACCCGTGCACCATCAACGCTGAAAGAACAGGAAGTGATTCAATGCAGCTGAATCAGCTAGCATGGCTGCATGCTTCCCATTACACTGCCCCCTATAGGTTTACCATGCTCATAGCAAGGTAAACTATTTGTATCCCTGCAGCGTTTGAGTCCGTGTCCACGGCGGCCATGTTCTTCCTGTTCAAGAGCTGTCGGCAGCGCGCACACAGCGTCAGTTTACGTCACATCCTCACGATTACGCGGGAAAAATCGGACCCCGAACTGCAGCCAATTATGTGGCACACAGCCTGTATAAGGCAACAGACAGACACTGGCCTGTTATTTTAGGTTTTTAATGCTTCACGGCCCATTAGCACTGAATAAACTGGAAATGCATGTGTGGTTTTTCAAAAATCTTGCCTTAAGTCCCTTTAAGTTGTGTTAAGTGTTTAAGCCAGACTAAAAGGAGATTTGTTTTTAAGTTTTATTTTAAATATATTTTGAGAAAAGACTGATTTGCTGCGAAAATTAATGCTTGTTTGCTCCAGATCCACTGTAGGTTCTGAACTGTGTGGCGTTATTTGACTTCTTATGATGGGGCAGCATACATCTGGACAACTTGATATTGCTTGTGGTGTACCTCAGGGGTCTGTTTTGGGGCCAAAATTGTTTAATATTTATATAAATGATACTTTTGATGTGTCTGAGTCCATGAAACTCATTCTATTCGCAGATGATGCAACAATATTCTGTAGTAGTGAAAACTATTATGATCTTGTAAATACACTAAATGAGGAAATGAACAGAAAAAATTGGTTGGATATAAATAACCTATCTTTAAATTTAAACAAAACCAAAATGATGTTTGGCAGTTCTAACAGTCACTTTAAATTAGATCTAATTATTGATGATGTCCAAATGGATACTGTAAATGAGAATGCGTTCCTAAGTTATGATTGACAGCAATATATCATGGAAAGCTCACATCAACAACTAACAACTAACTAACTTTGATGCATTTTTGGTTTTTCTGGAAGGTTTTTGCAGGTCTTCCTGTTCTGCAGCACGGCCTCAGCATTTTCCCAGTTTGTGGATTCTGGCGCCTGATTGAGGAGCAGCTTATCACAGGGAGGCTGGGATCCGTGGAGCTCCGCGGGGTTTCATTTGATTTTCACAGACACGGACGCCGTCGGGTTCAAACTTGGCCTTTCGGTCCAATAAAGCTGCGGGAGCTGTAAGTGAGGAGGCTGGTGCCAGAGTCATCTCCTTTCTCCTTCAACCCAATCGAACGCCGCACACCTAAATATAGCTCCAGATACGCACGCCACACGGTACACACCATTAACATGAGTGAAGCAAATGCCACGGCGCCGAGTCGTATCTCCCACAGGAAGAGGCGGACCCGGCGCAAAGGTTATGCTGACGGGCAGAACCGGGCTTCACGGCAGCATTAAGAACCGTCCTTCCCCTCATTAACAAAGCTTCCATTAAGCTGCAGGCTGTGCGTTTGGAGACGGACGTGAATGAAGTGACTCCTCACTCGGCGGGGGCCGTCCACCTCCTCCGCCGCCGGTGACTCATGCGGAGGTAAACTCTCCTGCAGGATTCAGACCGACACACCGTCCAGCATCCGGCCGCTGCTTCACACTGGGTTTGCACTGAATCCAGGCTCCACTGATACCAGCCTGTGGAACATGATCTCAACTTCCAGGACTGTAGAGAAGAGATGGAAACGCTGTGTGTCCCGGACAGAATGGGTGGTGTGTGTGTGTGTGTGTGTGTGTGTGGGGGGGGGGGGGGGGGGTCATCCCCATCAGGCTCAAATTAAACCAAAGGTTTCATCTGAGAGAAGCGAAGGAAATCCCAGAGAGCTGGAGAGGATTGCTGCGCTCCATCACAGCAACACACACACACACACACACACACACACACACACAGTCTCGTATTTCTATCCTTGTGGGGACCTTCCATTGACTCCCATTCATGTCTAGCCCCTAACCCTGACCCTTACCCTAACCCTAACCCACACCACAATAAAGCCTAACCCTAAAGAAATGTTTTTGCACTTTTACTTTTTTCAGTAACAACAACATGGTCAAGAAAACACTGTTTTTCCTACTTAGGACCGGAAAAAGGTCCCCACAAGGCACGTAGTTCCACGTTTTGCTATCCTTGTGGGGACATTTGGCCCCAACAAGGATAGAAATACGAGAACACACACACACACACACACACACACACACACACACACACACACACACACACACACACACACACACACACAAACACACACAAACACACACACACACACACAGGAGCGTCGCCAAACGGCGGCTAGTAGGAGGAGACCGTCGGCCCTAATAAAGAAGAACGGCCATAATAATAGTAACAGTGGTATTGCGTTGTGACAGATGGACTGGGCCCCTGCCGTCACACACACCGGCCTTTGTTAGGCTCATAATTTACACTAATGCACACACACCTCGGCCTCACCTGGGAAATAACGCGCCGTGCTAGCGCCTCTGTCCAACCCGCGAGTGTTTCGCCGCTCTCGCGGTGGGTTCGTTTCTTTTCCGGCGGAAGGCATTTGGTCGCGCAGCCTGTTTGCCTTTGAGGGTGAAGCGGCGTCCTGAGAGGCTGCACACACACACACACCGGCACGCCGACTGTGAGGTCCGCCGCCGTCGGGAAGGAGATCTGGGGTCTGAGGTCACGGACGAACTGACTCTGACAACTTCTGACAACAACACACTTTCTTTAGTTGTTTTAACTCTTGCAACTTATATTAAGAAAAAAAATGTATATAAAAATATAAACATATACCAACTTGGACCACTAGAGGTCACTGCATGACAACAGGCAGCTGCTACAGTACCACAGAAAAACCATCGATGACGACTGTATTCTACTGGCGGAGCAAGAAAAATGTCTCCAAAAAATAAAATCTGATCTGCAATCAACTAAAAATCATAAAACGTGAAGCTGAAAACAGAAAGAAAGCAGAGGAAGGAGTTCAGACTCTGAGAGAAACTCCAACACATTCATGTTCTTTTACGACAATAGGACATTTTTCTTTTCTCTTCATGATGCTTTTTTTTTTTAACTTATAATCTGAAAAATAAGGTAAACCATATGATCAAAAGTGTCTGTTCACACCAGGTGCTTCAATGGACTCGCTGCCACAGATCTAGAAATAAAGTCTCTTCCAGAAGAAGCACATCGTGACAATAACGTGATGTTTTGCTGACGATTTAAAGAAGAACAGCTTTTAGGTGTTACGGCTCTTTCGGTCTTGCTTTGCAGGATTTCGCCACAAGCTGGTGAAGCTGACATTTATCAAGTGAAAATTCCACAGAATGTGTATTTGGGTTATATACTGTGGAGTTTGGATTCTAATCTGTGATCACCCAAACACAGATCACATGCGCCGGTGTGCATATAGCACATGTGGTGCGTTCAGGGACCTAATGGAGTTGTGATGTGCGGGAGCTAAATGAAGAGAGGCCAAAGTGACGCCTCAATGAATATTTCAGGAAGTGGAACATTCGTCAAAATGGATTTCCTCTGTATCCTGCAGGAGGCAGCGGCGCAGCGCAGAGAACATGTTTATATTCATGTATAAAGAAAAAGTAAAAGCTTCTGCTCGTGGATTCACTCACATCAAAGGACGATCAATAATTATGACCTTAACTTCAAATGCTGGTGACAGCTAACGTCCAGATTTAGAGCATCTTCCTCCCGCCCAGTGAGCACTGAGTGTGTCTAATGGTCTCAGAACGCAGATGCTGTATTTCAAAGCGTCTGTCTTGAGTTTTCCTGCGACTGACTGATCGTAAATCGTCGCTCGGCGTCCATGAATCTCGAAGCCAGGCGTCTGGCATCACGTTTCGATGGCTTTCTGACGCAGCGGCGGAATTAATGGGTCTGTAAACGGTTAGACGTTACGGCGCGTTCTGCCACGACGGCAGAGACACGGGTCTTCACATCGCGGCCCTCCTTCCCTTTAACGGCACCGCTCCCTCAGCAGACGACCCCCCCCCCCCCCCCCCCCCTCTCCTCCCGTCCTCATTATGAGCAAACCGTTACAGCTGGAAACTGAATTAACTGGTCGGCTGGTCGTGAGAGAGCGAGGAGGAGGAGGGGAGGAGGAGGAGGAGGAGGAGGAAGAGGAGGAGGAGGAAGAGGAGGAGGAGTGGGAGGAGGAGGAGGAAGAGGAGGAGGAGGAAGAGGGGGAGGAGGGGGAGAAGTGGGTCATGAGTGGAGCGAAGAGGAAGGAGGGAACCAAACCGCCAAACGCTTTGACATGAACCAGAGGACGACAGAGCGAAGAGAACCGTCTCTGAGTTCACTGATTCATCAGATTATCGACCGGGGGTTTTGTTTCAAAGTAAAACTTATTGTCTCAACAGTTACTATGTCGTTAGGCTTCTGTTTAACGGCGACTGGCTCCATTTGTCCTGACGTGACTCCAGGATACAGGATCCAGCTGTGAGAAATGTTCCTCAATTAGCATTCAGCAACCTGTTTATCTTAAGTGACAACGCAAAACTCCTGTCATTGAATCTGTGTCACTGATAAAATTCATAACACCACCTCACACAACACTATACTTATTCTCGACCACGGACATCCGGGCCACGAAGCACACCCGGGATTGTGGGGGTCTTAGCAACCAGTGCAGACGGGAAAACAATCACGGACCCTGCTGCTAGCCAAGCAAGGTATTTTCTGTGTGAAGTTTGTTCTTGCTCAATATTTGATGTAGATTGAGAGATATAGATTTATAAAAGATGGTGAAGAATTGTTGTGTTCAGCTGCACCAACAATGCAGCTCAACAGTCTCACTTGTCCTTTTATATGATACCGAGCGACGCTACTGAACCAGGAAGGCCGTTGGCTATAAACAGAACCGCCGACAATACCAGCAAAACACCGGGAAAACTGTGGCTACCGAAGTCGGACTACATATATGTTTGTTCTGCACACTTTGTAACAGGTTCCTTTTAAGGGTGGTAACAAACAAGCGCTACCATGCGAGCTAACGCTAGCTTGTTAGCATCCTCATTTTAATCAAACTGCGTTCTTCAAATGAACATTTTTAAATAGACGCCTTTTATCGCAACATCTGTACTGACCAGGAGCTTTGATGAGGTAGTGGTTCACATCTGGGTACCCAGACTAGGCTGCTGTTTTGGATTATTTAGCCAGGAATCAGCGGTGTGCTTGTATGGACACAAATCCAGCCCGAACATGTGAAGCTTTGCCTTGTATCTTGCTAAAGCTTCAGGCTGTGAGCCATACCTGGCACCAGCGACCAACACTACCCCTGTTCTACAACACAACAAAACGCTAAAAGTTTTAATAATTGTACAAATATCCACTGAGAAGCCCTGACGGTCTGAATTTTCCACATTGTTTGCCCCTCCGTAGTGGCGACTAAGGCCGTTCACGTGGTGCCAGACGACACGCCGATATCGAGAATTTGTGACATTTTTGACATGTGATTTGACTTTCCAAAGTGTGATCTTCCAGACATGTCAAATCAAAATCAAAAAGTCGAAAATATACAAAACGTCTGAAAAAGCCAAGAAAGACCATTTTCTGTCATAAATTCAAATTAAAGTTAATTTTCTTTAATGCGATAAAGCACCTTAATTTGCTACTAGTTAATGTCAAATACAGGCTGCTTGGCAACTGAATATACAGATTTACACAGATAATCTGGATTTTTAATCTATGATGTGTAAAAATCCAGATAACGTCTGTTGGCAGTCAAAAGCAAATTTGTCATTATTGCCATTTACTACACTGTTTATTACCTTTATTGGAAACCACACGGAAATGAAGCAGCTTCCAGAAAAATCCGTACCTGCTTGATCCAATGAGCGTCTGCAGACCATTCCAGATGATTCCAGGTGTCTGGGGGTGAAAGGTCGTGTGCGTGGAGAAGTGTGACCACACACACACCCTGCAGGAGGAAGCTTCATGAGAAAACTGGCACTAATGCTAAACGTCTATGCAGATGATGTGATGTTAGGAGACAAATTCTTAATTTACCAACGTCACTGAACTTTTGCTCAAAACTGTCTCTCCTCTTCGACTAATCCTTTTTTTAAACAGTAAACCTACAAAGTAAACCTGGTGCTTCATATTTTCCACATTTTATGCAGCAGCCATATTCCAATATGGGTTAATTTTTCACTCTAAATTCCACATACAATGCTCCATAATGAAAATGTGAAAAAAGGGTTTTTGGAAATATGTGCAAATAAAAAAAAACAAAAACAAAAGCATTCGCTGACGGTTTTTTCATGTTTTGCTCTGAAGTGAATGAGTGAAATCCATTCTTACCTTTCTGCCTTACACCGGTGTCGTCCACTCGGCTGGAGAACCGGATCATTTCTGCCATCACTGTAAGGCGACGCTTCACAGTGAGAAGAATCGTGGAGAAGATGAAGATCTAACTGTGGAACTAATTTGTTGACTGAATAGTCTGAACAAGATGGTGATTTTAAACATGAACCCAAAGCTTTAGCTCAGCAAACTGTAGCCTGAATGTGACGTGAAAAGCATAAATCAAACTGAAACAATTCCCTGAATCTATAGAAACATAATAAAAATTGCAAAACATAAAACTGTTGTTAACGGCATGAATGCGACTCAGTCAGGCTCTGTTCACACGACAATCTTATGAAGTGAAAACGCCAAACTGTTGTGCAGTCACAAAAAATGTTTCCACGCCTTTTCACTTGAAATATCGTGAGAATAAAGTCACACCATCATGTTCAGATCCGTTCTTCCCCGTCGGGTCAGGAGTTCTGGTCAACATTTTGTCTCACACTCGATTAAAGAGTCGAACACAGAAGGTACAAAAAAAGAATTACATGTCTTTAATGATATAGGCTACATTTGTACATTTCTACAGCAGACTCTCAGTAAGACTAACTGCCAATTAGAAATAAAAGCTTTGTTTAAACCTGTAACAACTGAAAACTGGATAAAATGTCCAAGGCTTTGCAATTAAATACTCAATGTAAATATTCAGTTCAGTATTTTGTCCCATTAAATAATAAAAAAAAACATTTCAGAGTTCGAACACACCATGTGAAATATAAATTACATTAAAGCACCTTTTCAAGAATGAGGATATTAAAATAAATAGTTGGCCTTTCCAGATGGAGACAGTACTTCTTTTTTTTCTGTTAATGGTAGTAAATGTAAGGCTGTGCAGTCACACTGAACACTCCTGCCCGCGGATGTAAGGATGGGTTTCGACGTACAGCACAAGAGAGGGAATGTTCACGTGACTCCCACCATGAACAGCAACTAACCGGTTACAATAGAAACACGTAGAAGATGTGCAGCTCCATGAGCAACAAAACTGAAAAATAAAACAACGATAACTACTGCAGGTGAAGCACGACTTGCCCTTGTGTCGTTTCAGTGAAGGATACAAAGAAAGCAGTAAGGAAAGTGAGTTACTCTGAGGGAAGATTGTCACTTCTTTATGTAACGTGGTGGTTTTCCTTGTAGTCTGCCAGCTGGGAGGACTCCGATTACGAGGATCTTAAGTGGGAATTTCCCTCAATTGGGCAAAAACTGGCTGGAAAAAAAAGAAAATTGCAGTTTCTCCAAATCACTCATGAAACGCTGTGATTCGTGAAGCACGTCTCCACCCGGCTCGACTCGTCCCACAATATCTTTACTGTACAGCGCTCATGCACAAGCCTCTCCATTACACACGGAAGGATCATACTTAAAATCTGACATAAAGCAACAACTCACGTGATCAGGTACGACAACACACGCCTGCCTTTGATCCCACAGAGGCCTGCCCGCCACGTGCATGCACACAAAGTGAGGGGGGAAAGCTGAACTGCAAGTATATATAGATATTTAAAAAAAAAAATTGGAGGAAGAGGGCAGACGGGGTTTAAACTGATGCTTCAAAAAGTCACAAGAACATATCAAAGATGAGGCACAAAGCTGCCTTTTTAAAACCCATCAAGTACCAGCAGCCCCCGGCGGCGGCGTCGTCGTCTGTCTCTACTGCCATACACGGTATAGAAAAGATCATACATTTTTATGTTACAGTACAGTAAGAGGGCATTCAATGTTGACAGGGTCTGAAGGTCTACACTCTCAGTCACAAATATATTTAATGCTCTTCTTTCAGGACGCATCGCAAATTCATTTTTGTCTCGTTTCTTTTTTTTTTTTAAAGCAAACTGTAGTGGATAGTTAATTCTTTTAAAAATTCATACAGTAATTAAAACACTCCAATAAGCCTGGTTCAACCCTGTACAATTCATTCGTACACTAACAGTCCGTTAAAATGAGGATTTAGAAAAGTATCAGTCGACGGGCTCAAATAACTTGTAGAACTACGAATTACAATGTTTACAAAAACATACTTTGTGGCAGATACTATAGAAACGCCCACACGCAAAAACAACATCCAAAGTTATTTCAAGATCCGGCAACTCCTGCGAGTCTGAGTCAATCCGAGTACTGGAGATCTAAGTCTACTGTGCCGTCTGTCACCACCAGCCTCACTCTCTTGGGTTTGTTGGCGCCCATGGAGTGGGACGGCGGGACAGGTCCATAGTGTGATGTGCCTTGGTGTTCGCCGGGCTGGCACTGCTGCTGCATGTCTTTCCTGCAGTGCTCGTCCGGACCTTTGAGGCCCGAAAACCCGCTCAGGGAAAAAGCGGCGGCGGGGTTGGACAGCTGGGGTCCGCAGGGCTCCAGAACCAGGCGCCCCTGCGTGCCCGACGGCTCCATCAGGCAGTGATAGGTGTAGTTTGTCGAGGCCAGCCCCGGGCCGTCAGCGCCGTCCCTGAGACCCAGGGTCAGCGAGTGGTCGCCGCTGAAGTTCAGCACGTACGGGGGGTAGCCGTACGGGATGGAGGCCGCGGCGGCCGACTGGTTCTTGGTTGCTGGTGTGCCAGGAGGCGTGCTGTGGATGACCTGGGGACTGTTGTGTTGAGACATGGGCGAGAGTGAAGAAGCGAAGCTGAAATCAAAAGTGTCCTGCTGAGTGTAACACGGCTGGTGTTTGTCTGAGGTCGACGTGGTGGGTTTATCCGGTTTCAAGCTCTTGTCTGGTGGGGAGGGATAACCGTCTGACATTTTGCTAGGGAAGAAGAAGGGCCTTGGCAGCGCTGAGAAGTTCTTGTATATCATGTTGGTCTCGACACTTTCAAGTTTGTCCGTTGACATCTTGTTTTTATGAAAAGACTGAGGAACAGAAGCGTTGGTTTTGCTGAAGTGTTGGTTGGCCCTGCTGGGGTTGCTGGGGGAACACAGATGACCAAGGTCCTTGCCAAACCCAGAGATGTGGCCTTTGTGATGAATCTCTGCTGGAACAAACTTGAGAGTGGACTGGGTTTTCTCGGAATGGTCCGTTTTTGCACCGAGGGTCCTGGATGCAACGATCGGGCTGCCAGCAGCCATGCTCTCTTTACAAGGTGCACTGTACAGGTTTTGGCTCTGGTTCCCTCCCTGATACTTGAGCACCCTGTGAATAACCGTGGAGGGTTTCTCGTGGAAGTTGAATGGATTGTCGGGAGGATTGGGATTTCTCGCAGTGAAGAGATGAGGGGAGAGGAACTTGTTGGACATCTGAGGTGGAGGGACGGATTTTGTCAGGCAACTCTGTGGCACTCCCTTTACGGTGTTTGGTTGAGTACTTGGAAATGACTGCGATTTTCCTGGAATGGTCATACGATGGAAGGGCCCCTGCATCTTCAGGTTAGACTGGGGCTTTGACTGGCTGGTGTTTGGTTTAATGCTCATGGAAGGTTGGGCTAAAGCGAGCGGATTCTGAGAAAGCACAGAGGTCGATGCTGGGCCACAAACACGAGGTCTGCTTGCTATGGAGGAAGATTGAGTTTTTGGATCTTCTTTGCACATCCTCATCCCTGGATTTTTACTCCTATCCTTAGCTGTCAAGTCGATGTTGCCCTGGGCAGAAAAACCGAAACCAGGGTTTGATGCATTTCTGTCCTTGGAGGCATCCTTTGCTTCACATTCCAGAGGAACTCCATCACTCTTGGAAGAAATTAGACCTGGGAAAAACTGCAGATCCTCACTGGTAAAGTTATTACCTGGACTAGGCGGGCCAAGGTATGGAGTCTCAGTAGTCCATGTGTCGGCGGGGCTGTGAGAGAGGGGGCTGCTGAAAGGATCTGTGGGCGGATCGAGTGAACACAGATCCGACGGGGACGATGGAAGCATGTTCTGTGGTTGATAATATCCTTCAAAGTTCAGACACTGAAAATCCAAAATGTCATCGCAGCAATTTGTGAAGCTGGGCTCCCCGGAAAGCATGTTATCCGCAGTTGTGAATGGTGGCGACTGGGACGGAGGCTGGATGACGGAATTAGAAGCACTGGTACAAGCTGCCGGTTTCTCTAACGTCTGAGACGAACACAAGCCCTCCGAGAGCCTGGAGAGACTATTGTCAATTTGTTGGAGAGTGTGACTAAGACAGGTGGTGGGCGTTTCTACGGGCCCACACTTGCGCGCCCGGTCCATTTTGTGCCTCTGTTTCCTTCCTCCGCTGTTCGTCTCTGGCCTCTCGGCCGCTCTCTCCGCAGCCGAGGATATAACTTCAGCTTTACCGTCGTTCAGCGGCGAGGACAGCGACAATGGGGACAATGACAAAGAAAATGGGGGCGGCTCCACTTTGAGGAAGGCAGCGTTGCCGCTCGCTCTCTGAGAAGTGAAGCATTCATCTTTGGGCTTGCTAAAATCAAGACATCCTCTTTGTCTCCCTAAAATCTGAGCCTTCACTTCTCTTTCTACTTTGGGCTCTACTTTCAGTTCTGCTTGCTCCTCTTTGCTGTCCACCTCCCAAATGTCCTCCGTCTTCCTCCGAAGTTTAATTACCGGTAATGAATGAGCGCTGGCCTCTGAGCCTGGATCCTCCTTCTGCTGCACGCCGCTTTCAAACAGACAGCAGTTCCTTAAAAAACGATCTTCGATTTTTGTTTCGTGTGCTGCCAGAGGCAAGACCTCACTTTTCTGGCCCTCATTTTTTTCTAGGTGCTGCATGGATCCAAACCCGCGCTCAACTTTCTCTTTAACTTCTACTTTATCATCGGGAAGAACAGTGGGCCCGCATATATTCTCAAGGTCTTTCTCTGGCTTCGGACCTGTGCATGAATTTATGGCTTGCTTTTCAGAGAATTTTTCGCTTTTTTTTTTTTGAGCGATGCGACTTGTTCTTTGACTTCTTGCTGGCCTGAACGTGCGCTTGTGCTGCCTCCATCTCCATGTTTAAAATGGACACAGAATCCATGATGGCTTTGAAAGGGTCGCACGCCAATAGCTCCTCTCCCTTCTCTGGTTTTAGTGCTATATTTTCAAGGCCCGCATTTTGCATCTCCCATACTCGCCCTCTTCGCCTCTTGAGTCGAAACTTAAAATTTAGGCCCGCCTTCGTGTCCTCTGAATCGTTTTGCTCGTCGATTGTGTCCATGTGATCGTTTTTTTGGCAATTGAGGTTTTTAGTGTCGTCAAGCTGACTTCCCTCTGCGTGCTCGTCGCTATCGAGCGCCTGAGCGTTGCCGACGTCGTCCTCGTCCAGCCTCTCTTGTTTACACTGCCGGACCTTCCGCCATAAATGGCTGCGCTGCGCTTCGTTAGCTCGAGAGCGAAGCACTCTGCTGGCAGACGCCTGCTTGGTGAACCGTTTGGGGCCTAAACTCTGGAGCTCGGTCCTCCTCGGCCTGACCTTCCCGTCCCTCCTCCCTTTGCTGCTCTCTCCTGAACACTGGCTCAGGTCGTGCCTCAGCGCTGAGGGAAAGTTCAGCTCGCTAGCTTTCTGAGGAACCTGATCTGAGGCAGAATTCACTCTTTGTTCCGAGTCGATTTCCACAGAGCTGCGAAATGTACGTTTCTTGAGAGGTATGTTGGACTGTGTGTGCGCTTGAGGACTGGTGTTTGAACGCAGGTTAGCTGTAGCTTTAGTTGAAATGACGGCCTTGTGAGGTAGTGGGTTGATACAGGTGGCCGGCGGATCAGTGTGCCTCAGTGGCGAGAGCCGCTGCAAGCTTTCCTCGCTGAACTCAGTCTTCACTGTGACTGGAGCCTCTTTGCCGAGGCTCCCCTTAGTGCTCTGCTTGTCTTCTGCTTTCGTTTTGGCTGCTCTGGGCCTCAGCTTGCGTCTGACTATCCTCCTCTGCATTGAGTGACAGTACCTGCCTCCATTTTCTTCTTCTTCCGTACTTTGCATATCTTTGAAAGCGGAGGGAAAAAAGCGACCTTCGTCAATATCTCCCTGCGATCTTTTATCTACTAGAGTCTTATCTCTTCTTAAACATCTGACAGCAGAACCTTCGCCTGCTTTATGACAATATCTTCTTCTTGTCTACTTGCTGGCCGTTTACTTAGAGTCTCAGTGATTTTTTTCCGGTGCTTTAGAAATCTCTTTCTGCTTGCTCGCATTCCTGACTGCACTCCGAACACAGCGGCTGTTATTCTGCTGCCCTGCTACTTCACCGGACTCCATCTGACATTCAGCTTCTTTCTGGTCTTTGCTAATTTTACATTCTCCAGCTCTCGGTGCAGAATGCGTCTTCCCTCTCTGCCCTTCGAGTCTCTCTTTTGAAATGTCCTTCTCTTCCTCCGACGCCGTCTGGATTTCGATAACCTTGTCGTCGCTCTCGTCGCCGTGTGATGAATCGGCCGCCGGTTCGCTCGAGTGCCGCGTCCTCAGGTTCACCTTATCAGCAGCCTTGAAAAACATTTCCCTGACCCCTCTGTTCCCCTCGGCTGTGCATGCGTCTGAGCCGCCTCCCTGCCTCTGCTGGGATCGGCACGCTCGTCTCTCTTCTGCTGCTGCTGCTGCTGCTGCGGTGCAGGCGCTCTGCTTTCTGCTTCCTCTCGCCGGCGCTCGTCCCGCCTGGTCCTCTAAACTCTGAGGCACCGATAACCTCGTCAGATTGACCGTCAGGTATTGCTTCAGACATCGGAGCGGATTGTCCCGGGCCTCCTTCGACCCCCCTGCGACGCTCGGGCATGACGGGGCTGGGGCTGTGATAGTCTTGCGCTCGGTGTGCTCGACGGCGTTCGGAGCGGCGGCGACGGCGCCGGACGCGACGCCGCCTCGTGTGGGGAACTGATGCTCCGTGATTGCCTTTTCCACCACTTCCTGTTTTATTGCACTGCAGGCTCGGTCGACCTCGGCGGGGAGAGAGACCGGTGTAGTGTTGCTGCCGGACTCCGCCTGGCGTGTGACCATACCGCGAACGGCGCTGTTCGTTCGTGACGACGTCCTCACGCCGACGGGTTTGTCGCTCGGACCCGCGTTTCCGGCGGCAGGTTTGCTCTTCTGACGAGTCGCCTCAGAGGAATTTTGCGCCGGCTCTTTCATCTTGCCGTCTCTTGGCTTCAGCTCCTCCAGCGCCTGCAGCAAGGCCCGTTCTTTACTCCTGGGATCCTTACAGCTGAGCAAGAAGTCCAGCGAGTGGCGCCGCACTCGGACCCAGAGGTTCTTCAGAGTGACCTGGGACAAGAGAGGAAGCGTCCGGCCGGTTTTGGCCGGGTGCTGTCCCGACCGTCTCTGCTTGTCTCGCCTCCACTTCTTGGTCTGAGTGAGTTTTCTGTTCTTCAAGGCGTTCCTCCTCATCTGCTGGGTGAAGGAGTTCCTCGATGGGATGGCTGCGAACAGAGGACGACGACGAACAACCAGTCAAACTCCGATAAAACATCGGCGCACCTTCTCATCGTCTCCACTCACAGGACTTGTCATGTACATTCACACGACTCATATCTGTAACATGAGCTTCTCAGTTCACAGATAATGAAAAGGAGCTCACTTCCAGAATCGCAAATCGCAGTAAATCCAAGAAGATTAACTGTAATCTCAAATCTAAGCTATAGAGTTCGACAGACTAAATATTGTCTAATAAACCATCATTAATTCTAAACAACTTGGTTCTTGAGTAGCAGAAGTCTCAGATAAATACTGTTGGCTTAATTTAAAATAAATATGTTGACTTTTGGGCATTTTTGGCAGAATTAGAATAGTAATAGAGTATTCTGTGTACTGAATTTGCATTCAGATATATTTTATCCTTTTTCATTTTCTGAATATTTGTTAGCACAAGACTCAGAACAAGCTGCTTTAGTTTATCCTTACATGTTTATGTCACATCTACCATTTTCTCTTCACCAAAACAAGGACAAATAAAGGAAGGGAGAAGGATAACCGTAAACCGAAGCTTTGACTAAACTATTTTGTGCAAAAAAACCTCAAATTGCATTAATTTAAAACAATGTTCTGTCTTTTTTTATTAGGTAAATATTAATGCAGTAAATATGAAGCGTCTCATTTCATCTAATTCTCCACATATGATCAAAACTTCTTATGATTTTAGTTTGAACAGTTCTAACTTACATGTGCGAGGCAGGGCTTTCTGTTTGTGATGTTCCCAGAGGAAGATCTCATAATTACATGAAATCCCCCTCAGTAAATCCTTTGTTTGGCCGTGATTGCATAAGCATGTGTGCACCACTCACAACCGGAGCAGATAAAAACAGTAAGGAGTTATTTTTAAACGGAGTAAGCATGCCTTCAGACTCGGGATCAATCGCCTCCCGGTATTTACCGGATAAGCTTTCAGCCGTGTCTTTTACGGACGGCTGCGTTCACACGTCTGTTTTAAACTCCTCTCCGGTTTCAAACGGCGAGATAAAGTTGTTCATTAACGGCCGCGTTAGCCGATCCTGCTTCTGATGCTTCGCGGCTCGGAAACGCTCCTCGCTCTAAAGATGCCTGACAGCAGATAACACGACTCTCTGCGGTTTAAAGGCCACGCTGCAGGATTTTAACCTGATTGGGATCACGAGTCACAAAGCTGGCCTTGTGTTTACCGTGTCTTTACACAATGTTTACAGCAATTGCACAATAGCCCCAAAAAATCAGATAGACTTGCGCAAGAAAGACGTGATCCGAGAACTCCAGATCTATTTCTCGGAGCGGCTAACTTTTCATGAACTGTGACATAACGGCTGTTTTCCCGGCGACGTTCGCACTAATCTGAAGCTAAGTGGGCTTTAATGAAGGCGCGGCGTCGGCCGTCCCGGAGGCTTTAAATTTGACGGCGCATTAAACGAGCGGCGGAGCAACGACCGGACCGCCGGCTTTAACGAGCGGCGGAATCCAGCGCCGCTCGGCTCCGGCGTCCCTCCTGCTGCGCTCGCTGCTGAGACCAGAGGGGGATTTACAGAGTAAACAATCCTTTCTACAATGATTACAGCGCTATTTGGTTTCATCGGTAATTAATATTAGGTTTTATTCATATATGTGTACATTAATTTTTTTGGTTTTTTGTCCTTTTATCCGATAACTTAAACTAGACGTCATTTAAACACGTATCTGACTGATGAAGGTAATTCTGGAGAAAACCATAAACGCGTCACCTTTGAAAATACCCGCGTGAATCCCGGGTGCGACGGGCCTCGGAGGGAAGTGGCCTTTCTCCCGGTGGTGGCGCAGGTATCGCTCTCTCAGCCGGTACTTCTGGCCCGCCGGGTCCTTGGCCTCCTCGCACTCGGGCTGCTTCCCCCGGTGTTTGAAGTGACCCTCCCCGTTCCTGCAAGGAGGCGGCAGAGCCAGAAAAAAGAAGAAGAAGAAGAAAAAAAAAAAAAAAAACAACCTTCAGGTTTCCGCGGGGGTGAAAGGCGATGCCGGGAGGAGCGGGCGGCGGACACACCTCTCGCAGGTGCAGCATTCACACATTTCGTTGCCTTCCCCAAAAAAGCTGGCTCCATAGTAACAGGTGATCTCCTCCCCCGGTGCGATGGGCCGGATCGCCTCCACACAGGCGTTGTTCTTCTCACCAGGGATGAACTGGGCGGGTTGAGAGGGGGAAAAAAAACAGACAAAGACAAAAGGTTGGTTCTCCCGCGGGGGGTCGGCGGCAGCAGACGGGAAGCAGGACTGGGATTTCTGACTGCATGAAACAACATTAAAAACCTCCACATAAGCATTCATCCGGTTACCTTGCAGTTGGGTTTGCAGTCTTCAGTCCAGACGGAAACATAAAGACGGAGAGAGAAAAGAAAAAAACATGAATATGAGGAGAAAAAAAGAAGGGTTTTTGTCGATCAGATGGTTCATAAAGACGTGGTTTCACAGCAGCTGAAAGGCTCGGAGAAAGGAGCAGAGACGATTTCACCGTGGCGTTCTGATTCCGCTCACCGCCGCCGCGCATCACCTCCTCTAATTACTCCGCTGTTCGCACTGATGAAAGAATAAAGTCATAAAATGATCAATCCACCTAATGGAGCCGCGCAATGCTCAGACTCGCATCCTGGTTTGTAACTGGGATCACGACGGCGGCAGAAAGACGTCCAGTCCGAGTCAAGAGCCGCTTCAAAATCCCTCCGAGGAAGATTAGTCCAGGATTCATCTGTGCAGGTTTTTCTCCACCAGTAAGATCTAAATTAAGATTAATTCTTTACTAACGAGAAGAGTGAGCTCAAAGGAGGAAAAACATCCTGATCCTCTAACGTTTGGCTCACATGTGGCACAGATCTGAGAGACTGGATCAATTTACAGGATTAGAGACGATAAAATGAAAGACGACACTCAGAAACGCAGTAACTGGTTTCTTTCTGTGTACGTACACACTACACACTCATGTCTCCACCTCGTCAGGTTTTCCATCTCCTGCTCCTCCGTCTGTCACTTCAGCTGGTTTACATACATGTGCTTTTATGAATTAATGCACCAACTACAGATCAAACGCACGAAACTCTGTGTTTTAATGAGAATTCTCATAATGAGAAGATAAAGATCACGACGTGCCGTTGCTGTTGTATGATCACATGAATGGTCATTTCTGTGACACAGCTCGGCAGTAAGTACTGTCCCACACTGTGTGCACCTAACGTATTAAATTAAGCATTAATATATGTTTTATTTGAGACTGTAAATATATCATTCATACTGAATCATTGTGTTTTTATTCTTACATTTGTTTTCTTTTATAAACTTGTACTTAATCATGTAATTACTTTTGGGATTCTTGTCTGAGTAACTGTAATGTTCAGGGGTGACTGACGCTTCTGACAGCGATGGTAAAACCCAAACACCTATAATCAGGTTGTTCCTTCACGTTTACTCAGGAGTGACACATCTGCCACTGTGTTCAGTAAAGCCTGAACAAGTCGCCACTGAGAACGAATAAAAGAGTGGAGAGGGATAATTATGAACCAAAACTTTGTCCTGATGACTAAATTATTCCTTACAGATTGTTTTTAATCTCATTTATTAGATAAAAACACAACATGCCGTCTTTACCTGTTGCTCTAATGACTTTTCTTTACTGTATAATGTGTCTTTCAGTTGAGTTTTGGTAAAGCGAGCTGCACACCTCAGATCTGAGACATTAAAACCAGCGGCATCGGTATTCCTGGTATCTATAAATCAGTGTCAGCTTCACTCCTGCAGCTCGGCAGCTGGCCGCTCTCCTCTCAGCCCAGAGGTCCATCCTGGTGAACGTGTGAAGAGGCGAGAGCAAAGTGAACATGATGCACTTCATGTTTGCTCTGGGTTCTCATTAGCGCTGAAACGCGATCTGGTCTGAACGCAGACCGTGGCGGCGGCGGCGGCATGAATCATTTAGCGCTAATCCATCTTCCAGGCATTAGCGGGGCTCGACAAATCACAATTCCCACCGCAGACAACTGACATCCTGAACTCCGGAGCTGTGATGTGAAGAGAAAACGCAGAGCGGAGTAAAACTGCAGGCCTTGTTCAGCATCGCCAGCGATCGAGCAGCAGAGAGGAGTCGTTCACTGAGTGCCGACTGTTGTGTGGCGTGTCTGCGTGTCGTAAACTCCCGTCAATCAACACAGAGCGACAGCTGCTCGAACATCTGCCGCTAATGAAACGTTGTCCTGATAAAAGTCACAAATTACAACTCGGCTCTGAACGTGACACAGTTTCTGCCTCGGGCCCACGGGCCTCGTGTTGGACACCGTGATCGTGACTGACCGTGGTTGATGAAGGCGGCGGGGCCGAGCCACAGCTGCGCGCAGCGCTTGCGGGTGGAGTACATGACGCTGAAGTCGTTCACGCCGGCCCTGAGCACGGCGCTGTCGGCGGGGCTCAGCTCGGCGATGCAGCCCAGCAGCACCTCCACGCGCTCGCCGGCGAACCTGCACGGACACACGGCGGTCAGAACACACAGCCGCGGTCACCGGGCGGCCGCCGCGCCGCGCCGCGCTCCGTACCAGTGCCTCGTCGAGGTGATCTTGGCGCCGTTGGTCTCGGAGGAGTACCGGTCGCAGGACTCGATCTTCACGCCGCTGTCCAACAGGAAGGCACTGAGGTAGCGGTACACCTGTGGGCGGAGAGCGCCTCGTCAATCCAAACCTCGAGCCAGCGGACAGAAAGTCTTACGCTTACTGGACGGCCTACATGTTGTCTCAGCAGCTCCTGCCGGTGGCTCCCCAGGCCGTTGAAGTAGTCCCCGGCCAGCTCGCCCACCGTCAGCGCCTCGAACGTGGCGTTGAAGTCGTGCGTGCGCTGGAAGCGCAGCAGGGTCTCCTTCAGGTTCCCCCAGCGCCGGATCTCTGGAGGGGGACTGCCGGAGACGGGAGACAAAACTCCCGACCATCAGGAAGGCGGAACGCCGAGCCAAACCAGACACGAGGAAAGCTTGTGTATATATGTGACAACGCATTTGATAGTTAACATATTCAGGAAATACATCGGATCTGAAGTGGATTTAGAGTATTCCTCTCTGGTAAGAATTAATCTGAAGCTGCAAACAGAAGGCAGTTTGTTAAAACTCTCGATGCACAACGATAAAAAAAAAAAAAAAAAAAAAACAATGAAAAGGAAAGTTTCCAGAACGTAGAGCAGACCTGGGAACCTGTCCAGTTTCTCTTTCGTACGCGAGCCTCCAGGGGAAGAAAAAACAAAGGCTGGAGTGTAATAGATTACTCCGGAGCCGCTGCAGCAGCCAGACGTGTTTTATCTTATTTTCTCTCGTTCTGACTCTTCTGACTCCTCACTACACGGCCGTCCAACACGTTTCCGTTCAGGGGTCACAACCGGTCCAGTTCCACCCCGAGCGGCCCGCAACAGTAAAATAACAACCTTTAAACTGGAACTTTCTTCGTTGTGGCGCAGAGCGTCGTGACTAACAGCAGTTTAGTCATTTCTTTTAGCCGTCAGGGTGAGTTTTTAAAAACATGCATCACAGCTCCGGGAGAAGAGTCACCGCATTCAGCAACAAAGGGTTCAGTGAAATTTACATTAGACTGAAATTCTCGTCATTCTCTGTAGTTTTTCTTTGTTTTTGGTTAAATTATTCACATTTTCATCCAAACACAAAACTGAAAAGTTCACATTTAAAGGTTATTAAATGTGTTTCACTGCTTCGATCCACTCAGGATGAGATTACAGCGTTTCTGGCTCCTCAACTAAACTGTTTTTCACTGCTCTGCTCTATTTCAGGACTCTTTCACAAAACTACACCTAAATAAATATTTGACCTTGTTTCCCACTGTATTCACACACACACACACACACACACACACACACACACACACACACACACACACACACACACACACACACACACACACACACACACACACACACACACACACACACACACACACACACACACACACACACACACACACACACACACACACAGTCAGGTTCAGCAGGACTTTTAACTCCTGGAACAAGGAGCTTTGAACTGACACGGACAAAACGGGGAAAAGAGCGAAAACCAAACTGCAAGAATTGGAGCACAAAAAAATTAAGAAATAAACAGCTTTAAGAAAAAAAACAAACATAAAATTACTGGAGTTTCTTAAAGATAACAGTTTTCGGGGCATCACAAAACTACTTCATAAATGGATAAAACAGATAAAACATCAAAATTGTCTCAAAAAAAAAAAAGCAGGAAAAGAGTGAAACTGCTGAAATCGCCTCGTGTTAAAGGTGAAACGTGTTTCGCAGCTCCGGCGAAATTTGATTTGGTGGAAAGTGAAAAAAAAAAGTCTCATGCAGTCGTGAAGGTTGTAGATTCCTGCCTGGTTGAGCTTTAATAAGTGGGAAATATCTCAGCGCGCTCCTGCAGATTACTCGTCTGGAACACTCCCGTTCCGGAGGTCAAACATCCAGCCGGGTTCTAACCGGAGGAACCGGTCCGCCGCAGCGTCCCGGTAAATCAGAAACCACCGACTCTGAAGTCCGCAGCTCGCCGCTCAGCATCAGAGGAATGCATTTACCGCTCCTGCGTGGGACACGCCTTCAAAGACGTGTTTGGGTGTTGTGACGGGCGCACGCACACACACACACACACACACACACACGAGCGTTAACGGTGAAGGAAAGTGGCGCTCTTTTTCCTCCACACACTTTAACCACTTTAACCCTTTAAAGATCAGCATGTTTCAGTTCGGAACAACTAAATTTAAAACTTTCTTTCACAAAATCAAACCGTTCCTCGTGAAAATGACAACAACCTCAGCGCCGATGGAAACGGCACAGCCCAGCGTTGCCCAAGGACACTTCAGTAACGTCAAATACATCCTTATTTCGTGAGAGGAACTGCTGCCGACGCTAAACTCCACTCCTGTTTTCCACTTTACTGCAGAGTTGAGTTAAATCGGGTCAGACGAGAGAAGAAAAGATGTTTCTGCCACAGCATCCGTCTCCGCTCCTTCAGTTTTCACTGTAATCTCCAAACATACGTTTAACTATTTTACTAATTTAACTGTTATTCTGTCGTTTCTTTACATTTAACTTTCTATTGCAGTATGTTTTTATTTCACGCTATATAGTTATTGATTGTTCAGAAACAAGAACAACAGTTTTATTCGATCAGCTTGGTGCTGCTGAGCGGCCAGCCTGACTCAGAGTTTGAGGCTAATATCTTTTTAAAATTCTACAATCATCGCAGACTGCGACGGGGTGCAGGAGGTGAGCAGCTCGGTAGCGTTTCCCTGCCCTGGGGTGCTTCGGAAGAGGAAATCCAGTCAATGGTTTGTGGCTCTGCAGGTTCCAGACTGAACGAGAGCGTCGGCGGCGGAGGAGCCGCTTCAGCCACTTTCCTCAATGACTGAATGTTTCAGTTACAGCTCCTAATCTAGAATATAATCTGACCTAATCTGCTGTTTTCCCTGCCTTCTGTAAAACCTCCTTACTGCTCAATGACAGGCAGCAGCGTGTTTATAAAAGAAAAAATACATCTCTTTAGGCTTTCTCTCATTCTAGTCTTCTATTTTTTTAATTATACATCATATATGTTAACACACATATCTATAGTGTTGTTTTATACATTTTACAAAACTGGGAAAAGAATGCTGAATATTCATAGTTCAATATTTGAACTAAACTCAAGTCAAAGTACTGTTTACTTTTTACCTGCATCATTAACAGCAGGTAAGAGCCGATGGATTAATACAGAAATGGACATTAGAAGTTAAATGAAAATATACTGTATATTTTAATCATAAACATCATTACACACACATGTATTACTAATATATTCTAAGATACATGGATGTGACTTTAAATGTATTAATTAGTGCAGTGGTATTTTCATAATGTTACAGTTGTACTGCTCTCAGAGAAATGCACCATATAAATAAAGTTTACCTTCCGAGACGCGGAAATAATGTTTAATATTGGCCTTTAAGTGCTAAAATTACACTCTGTTAGTGGAACCGTCAAGTGAAAGTACAAAGTATTATTTACTTTTCATGCTCCATTAACAGCAGGAAGCGTGAGAGCAGAGTGTAAACAGAAAGTAGAAGGTTTCTCTTTGTTGAAGCATGATCTGATTTGCCACAACAGGACCGCTCAGCCCTGGTGGTGTGAGGAGCAGAACATGCAGACTGCGCGGTGTGTGAGCCAGAGGCTCTGCAGCGGTGTGTGTGCTGTTGCACGGAGCCAGGCGGCTCTCTGCTTACCTGATGTTCATTTTGTGGGTGCTGAAGCCCAGCAGAGGGTCCAGCACCAAGCCGGTGGCCAGGTCATCGATCTCGCACAGCTCCTTCACACTCATTCTAGTGCATCCGTCCATTGCCTCCCACCATCAGCATGCTGCAGTCAGAGGAGTGCAGAATAACAGCGTTAATGAGGCTGTGACAGCACGAGCGGCACCGACAACAACAACAACAACATCCCGACATCAGCAGCCCTGCAGAGCCCGCGACACCCTCCGCAGCCCGGGTCAGGCTGTGCCCCCGCCCCGGACCTCCTCCCGGAGTCCCTCCAACGCCGACCGGGAGGTGATAACACGGCGGGGGGAGAGGGACGCGGCGGCAGCAGCCTCCATTAGCTCGGCGCGTGAGCGAGCAGCTATCAGCTGAGGAGGCAGAGCTGAGGCTAGCTCCGAGGCGGCGGCGGCGGCCTGCATCCGACCGCTGCTCGAACACACGCCAACAGTGAGGCAGCGCATCCGCGCCGCCGTGCAAACCCCCGGTGCCGCCGCCGCGGGAGCGAGACGTACCTGGGAGCGTGATGGAGGCAGCGCGGGGATCGTCGGGGAGACCGTCCGCGGCTCCTGGGCTCGCCTGCTCCGGCTCGGAGAGAGTTAGCTTAGCAACCTGCTAGCTCTCCGCCGCATACGAAAATGGAGTCTCCTCGTCACTTCTGGAATTTACTACACCCGCTGACGGCGGCGGATCCGGCACCGGATTTTCCAAAACCGCGCACGTGCACCACGCACTGGCACGGACGAACTTTAAAAAAAATCTGTTTTGTAGCCGCTAACTAGCTTTCGAAAAGGCTCGTCTTGTAGCAAAAAGTTGATGAGCGACGTCCGACGCAACCGAACTAGCAGAGGCCACGCCCACGGGCTGCGCTATTCGCTGGGGTCAAGGTTAATTTTACAAACCGAGCGCGGAGGGCTGTTTTCCGGCTCTCTGATTGGTTAGAATCGCGGCGGGGGCGGGGCCTGTTAGGTTGAGCGGGCATAGCAGAGGTGAGTGTTTTATGAGGTATAGTGGCATCTCTGTTTGGCTGCAGGGAGCGAAATCACACGCAAAATCACTCTCTCCTCAATAACAGGGAGGATGGAGCAGCGGGGAAGGAAACCACAACATGTCTGTTTATAGGTCAACCGGGAGGATTCAGTGATCAGCGGAACGAGAGCTGCAGGGAAAAAACAGATTCAGACAAACAATTTATTTTTATAGATTTGTGATATATATGTAATGTGGGATTAGAGAAGCAAAATGAAATAAATAATCCTGCACCTCCCTGAATCTTACATTTTAAAATAGTTTTATAATGTTGGAAATGTAATTTCATGTCTGAAATCCACCCAAAAATGACCTCATAAAGGTATTTGTATAAAATTTGTGGTGATGCTAATTTTATATAATTTGCTTTAATACCGTAATTGACTTTGACTGCAATTTTAACATGAACTGGATGAAAAGAAGATGCATGCACAAAAAATGTATATACAGCACAATGAAATAGGAGATTTAGCAGACAGAACTACTGCATTAATAAAGCAACACTCAGTTCATCAGAATGCTTTAAATGATTACTTTGAGTCATGCATCCAGCTGATTGTCTGCTATTAAAAATGCAGGTAGAAAGTAAACGATGCTTGTAATGTTACAGAAATACAAATAATAGCATTTTTTCCTCCCATGTCTGCATAGCAACAGTGACACACATCAGGTAAAGCAGCTTTTTTAATATGGTGCATTTGTCACAACTCAAAAACATTAAACAACAAAGATTAATGAGAGGCAGGGGATAAAACTGCATATTATTTTCCTTTTTAAAACACTCAGCGTTATCACACCGTGTAATCATCTCTCCTGCTTTTTAAATCACCACTTTTGAAGCAAATCACATCATGGTTCAGTAAAGAAACACTTTCTACTTTATATTTACATTTCACTCCCACAGTTCCCGCTGTTAATGATGCATGAAGACTTTATATTGTTTTGACTGATTGTACAAGTAATTGAGTATAGCTAAGTACTTAAAGACAGATATTCAATATTTTCCCCAACATTTAAAAGTAAAGGCAGCTTAATTTATAATATGCATTTCTCCTAGAGTAGTACAAATGTAAAACAAAAAAAGAAACAAAGATTAAAAGATAAAATGTAATTTTTTTTACCCCTTTTTAAACACTCTGTTGTGTATCATTGAACAGCAGCAAAAGGGGTTTACAGAAGGCTCTGAAAAGAACACAATGCAATTACAATACTGTATTACAATATTACAGATTAGAAACTGAAATGTTCATCTCATAAAGAAATAAATTTTTCAGAAGGTGACTGAGATAGGTGAGTGTGGATGTATTGGTGAAATGACGAAATGATTTCATGTGTTTTGTCTTCTTTTGATCCGTTTCCTGTCAATACTGCAGGAGAACATCCAATGAGATGAAATGCACTTCTTAAATTAGATAATCTAAAAAAAACATCAGCACACATTGAATACAAACATCTATAGAGGTTGTAAAACTTTTACATTTCATACTTTAAACTAAATCCCCAACATTTTTATTCATAAAACACAGAGTGTGGAATCTAATGTCAAATGTTACCATCACAGAAGATCAAGATTTTTGCATATTATACTGTACTGTGTTGCATTTGCAGCAATGCTTGCCAGAGAATGGAAGCGGTTTGTTTTAATGGAGCGGAGAACTTTCTGCCTCACGTAGAAGATTAAACTGCAATCTGCTGAAAACGCAGCCGCGGAGAGCAAAATGAGAGGGTTTTGTAAACTCATTTGTAAAGCAGCTACCGCTGAAACGATTGCGTGACGCATCACTTGTGTCAACAAATGTCGACAGAAATTTAATCATGACGACACAGAAAATGTTCACCAGTCTTTATGAAGCAAACCTTCAAAAATCTTGCATTTAAATCACCATCAAAACCAGAACTGGCAGCAAATTGAGACATCCTGAAGCCAACCCTATGCAGAGGAGAGTGTTACTGTGTTCCTGACTGCTTCCTGTTCTGGGGACAAACAGCAGAAACGTTCCCGGTCAAACCGACTCAAACATCCTGACGTGGTTTAAGTGTTTCTTATCTCTGTGAACGTTTGGCCTCATCAGCATCGAGCTGCACGGCGGGGGTGTGTGTATGTGTGTGTGTGTGTGTGGCGTTTAGCACTAATCATGAGGCCATAAATCACTTCATACACATTTCTTGGTAAATCATGACTTCTTCCCAGTCGGTGCACCTGAATGAAGATCTAATCCCTGAGCAAACATAACTTACACAAACTTACAGACATTCACCCACTGGTTCTAGGAATTCATATTTGAAGTTTAATTAGAAAGAAATGTCAGATTTAGGGTGTTTTTAATACAAAAATTAAGAACTTTGAATCATTTTGTGTAATTTTCAACAGATTATTTTTCACAAAGAGATGGGTGTGTTTACTGACAGAAATAAAGCCTTTAGGTTCTGAAATGTAGGTATTTTAATACGATAGCAGTGTTTAATTAAATGTTGGTTCAGGATCTTACCTGTATGAAGCATCCTGCTCGTGAGACCTCATATGAAGAAAAATCAGTCAACTCCACTTATTTCTGAAATTAAAGGTGAATTTCTCACTCAAAGCATCTCACAAACCTCCAGAAACACTGAACAGCTGTTATTTATTCACTGAGGAGTGAAGCAACAAGTTGTGTTTTGATTAATACGTTGTTCAGCACTGAAGCTACAGTTTAGTTTTAGGCTTTTAAATTATTGAAAATAATAAACAGCTTCAAATTTTAAATTGTCCAAAATCACACATCAAGTAATGCAATTCTTGTTGTGCCAATATTTTCTATATCAAATATGCAAAAGAAAAATAAGTAAGTTGTTTTACTTCAGTGTTCAGATCTAATGAACTCCATCTGGAATTAACACCAAGGTGAACTTTGACCTCTCCAGAACAAGAAAGAATGCATAAATGTCATAAGATCTTGCCGGAAATGGCAAACTACACATTCTGCAAACAGAGAGTGAAAACACACAGGACTGACATCCGGAGCAAACAGGGACATTTAAATGAGAGTGTGTGTGCGCGTGCGTGTGTGTGTGTGTGGGAGCGTCGGGTCGTCTTCACACCTCCATGTCGGTTCGCCGGTAGCGATGAGGGGCGGATGCTGCTGGAGGAACTTATCAAACACATCACAACATTACAGCACAGAAATCCGAATTTGCAAAGAAAAAAAAAAGTGAGACGCTGAGATATAACACTAAAAATATTTGCTAATCTGAGTCTGCTGGAAGTGCGAGCCTCCTTTTCAAAACAGATGCACCAACAGATCCTTTCCAGAAGTAAAACACGCCGCAAGTCTTTACATTCATCAATTTGCATGAAGTCATGACTGTGCTGCACAGTCTGCGATCAATACTAGCATTTGTGCTTTTTTCCTGTTTATTTCTCGGCTTCCAGCACAGCGGACCGAATCTGAATGCAGAGAGAACGTACAGCTCCACTCTGGCTCTCCGCCAGCAGCTCATCTTGAGTACTGAAGCTCCAGAAAGCCCCCCTGCCCCCTGCGCCCGCCCGCCCGCCCACTCTGGACAGGTTTCAACTGGAAAACAATCTCAGCGAGCGCCGCTGCATATCTTAGAGGGCGTGAAGCTCTCAGGCTCCCAAAAGCCAGCCGGTCTCTGCGGATCGGACATGGAAAGCTCCCGTCACCCCACTGACGACCGACACCGATAGCTCCAGCTCGTATACGTCCAGCGAGAGCAGAAACTCAGCAACAACACAAACCTCCAGGCTTCAGAACCCGGCAGCGTATCGCCGTCTGCGTCTGAAGGAGTCTCATTTGTCATAAATCACCGGGATGAATCACGAGACGTCGAGTGTCTTCTTCACTTCGGAGGACCGGGCTGCGCCGTCATGAATCAGCCTCCTCGTGTGAACGATGCAGGGGCGGCGAAGTTTCCATTTTCTCAGGAACCGAGGAGACCCTGCGTGTCTGGGACTGTTGCGGCGGATGAGTATTTCAAAGATGCGATCCGTGACTGTACCGACCCTCAGTTCAGCAAGAACAGTCTGCAGTTCTTCCATGGTACCCGTCTTGTTGTGCAGTTCTGGTTTTCACCACAAGGTGGTGCATTGAGTCACTCGAAGACTAGCAGGAGTAGCTACGACGACGACAGTGAGAGCAGCGTCCTCAACCTGCGGCTCTTTAGCTTCAGTGTGCCGCCTTCCTGAAGCCACGGGAAAAATGTGTGAATGTGTTTCCTATTGTCGCTGTATCACGAGGTTTTTTTCCCCCCATTAAGCTAAAAAAGGTAGAGTAGCTACGCTGAATAAAATAGCAAAAAAAAAAAAAAAAGTTGAAAATGCTAAAATTCCCACACAAAAAAAAATGGCCTCAAATCAACACTGACACAAAAAAAATTCCAAATGAAGTAAAGCTGCTAAAACAATCAGAAAAAAAAAAACTAATATAGTTTAAACCGCAGCAACAACAAAGCCAGCTGCTCGTCAAAAGTAAGGATAAAATCAGTGTTTTCTCTGAAACTTTCTACCATTTCCTTGGCGGTTTGGCCGGATTGGAGCCTCAGGCGGGCCGGTTTTGGTCCACGGGCCTCATGTTTTGACACCCCTGCTCTAACATCTCACCAGGTTTAGTCCGATTCACCGTAACGTTTCCATTCGGTTTCATCGCGAACGCGGCGATGAGCAAACGGAACATTTCCAACATAAAGAGCTCGTGACTTTCCTCTCACTGCTGACCTGACGCCGCCGGTCGATCAGGTCACACGCTGGACGTGGTTACCGGAGCCATCTTTGATTTGGCGGACTGACTGACATCCACCCAATCCCACCGACTGACTCATCCTGCCAGTGTTCCACAGACAATAGAGGCGGCCTCCGCACGCCGGGCGGCGAGGACGACCGGCGGCCTTGAGGCGGGAAGAAGAAGAAGAAAAAAAAAACATCTTTTCTCACATCTGAAGCTGCTTCACGCTCCATGAGGAGAAAATCCTGACACGTTTAAATATATTCCTGATTGAGACACAAAAGATTTGAAGAGGAAATTATTTTTAAACTTTGAACTTTTCACAGTGGTTTAGCTTTTAAACCCAAGATCTTATCGAGTGCGAACCACTGTGTGAACATACAGGAGGTCAGAGTGTATCCACACACACAAATCAAGAACACAGGACACCGATGTACAAACTCTAGGTTTTATTTCTACTTTATAACAGAGACAGTTTGTGATCGAAACAAATGAAATACAAATAAAAAATACTGTTAAAGTCAGTTTAATCCTCTTAATTGTAATAATCTACCAGTTGTTTTTTTTCTTTAGATCTACCCAGCGACAGTGCATGGTGCAAAACATCCCTGATCGATTAAAAAATCCTAACTCTAAGAAGCTCGCGGTATCTAGGGTTAAACTTGCCGGTAAAAACGAGAGCGGGGGAGAAAAAGAAGTGAGCTTGAAGAGGCAACGAGCGGAGGTACAGCGAAGCCTTCTGAAGATGCTGGAAGCAGGCGTGTCTGTACAGCGATGAAGATGAGGGCGAGGATGGAGGAGGCGGAAAGCAGAAGCTCCACATCGTTTCAGTACATGATGATGATTATTATTAATATTAACTTTCAAGAGAGGAATTCAGCTCTTTTACACATTTATATCGCTTCATTCACACGTCTGAGGAAAACTCACTGAAGGGAAAGAAAAAGATTCTCGCCCTCGACGCGTTCACACCACAACGTTTAAAGTGAAAACGCAGACGGAGCTCGGAGCCGCTGGAAATCCAAACTCTAAGAAACTGCTTTTCTTCTTCTCATGAACCACTTCAGGACCCCACACTTCCTCAGTTCATCTCACTCGACTTCTTTTTCATCTCCTGCTGTCTTTAAGCCACACTGATCTGATTTAAAGAAAAAAAAAAAAAAAAAAAAAAAAAAAAAAGGTGGATTGGTGGCATGCGGACGAGGACGAGACGGCAGACAGTAATGAAGTAATGAGGCAGAAAGCATGCTGGGAAGGAGGGACACCCTGAAACACTGGAAACTCTTTTCTGGTTTTGCTTTTTGAGCAGTTGCAGCCTGTGCCGAACTCCGGCCCGCTTCCACTGAACACCCTGTTCACCACACACACTCCACACACACTCCGCCGGAAAACGCTTCAAAGCGCCATTGCTGACGTTAAGATGACGCTCCGCTCCGATCGAGAAATAAAATAAGTTGATAAATTAAGCACTTTCTGGTTCAACCTAAAACAATGTGAGGAATTCTAAATATTTTATTTTGCACACTTTAATTCCGTCTAATCTCATCTTGAGTGGGGCGGGCCGGCTAACAGTGACCTGAGCCCCTTTAAATATAAACTTTAAGGTGTTTCTGACGCAGTGAAGCGCAGGATATAAGCGCTGGCGGAAGTGAGCATTTCAAAATAAAACTTGATTCCCTCTCTGCGGCCTGGTACCAGATGATTCAAGGACCTTTACCGGTCCACGGCCCACCGGTTGGGACCCCTGGCGTAGAGCACACCTGTGAAAAAAGTTTATTTTTGCTAATTACCACTAAAATTTACGATCTTCACAATCGTCTTGATTTTGCTGGATTAGAGCCTCTTGCGGCCCGGTTTTGGCCCACGGGCCTTATGTTAGATTTGGAAGTTTCTCGACTTCACGGGTTCATGTTTAAACCAAAGCTTGAATTAATCCTGAAGCGGTGAAGGCTGGGAACTGCTGCGGCAGAGCTGGGCCTTTCCTCCAACCGGCCAGGCTTACTGGGATTTTATCGCTTTCCTGGTTCTGAAACCTCCGATTTCACATTTTCACTGAAGTTCTTTTTTTTTTTTTTTTAATCCATGTCGTCAGTTTTAGCTGCACACGCCTCTATTTAACGTGGGTTTTACATTCAAATGAACCCACTCGGTTACTTCTGGACTCCACTGAAGCACTTCTAAGGTTAATTCAGCTTCATTTGTTTCAATAATTAATTTTTTTTTCTTTTTAAATCAATTAAACTGCACAAAAAAATTAAAAAAAGATGGAGCCTCTTTCTGCGGTATGTTATCCACACGAGAGTTAGTTCGTTTTGGCAATCGTTGGAAATCTCCTGGACAGGAGGAAGAATCAGTTTGGTAAACTCCCTCGAACCGTCTTTGGCTAAGTTGACCTGGTCTCTCCGGCTGGGTGAAGGTCGGAACACGGGGATGAAGGGAAAAAAAAAAAAAGCAAATGGCAGAAACACAAAGCGGCCAGCATGACGGCGTCCTTCAAATACATGGTCATTTTATTCAGCTTCATCATTCAGCGAACTAAAAACAAGTCAGAGAAGAAGAAGAAACACTTTCTGTGAGCGTTGGGACATTTTCCAACGGTATTCCGCTGAAGAATGAACTCCTGCTTTCACTGATGACTTCTGTCAGAGGAAGTCGAACAGACGCGCCGAGCTGCTTCGAGGTTCTGATCTGAAATGGAGCGTCCTGATTGGTGCCGCCGCTCGCCGCCACATTTCCAGATGTTGCACCGGTGGCGGTCTGAACGGCCCCCGACGTCTCCGTCGAGGCTGGCTAACCCAAAAAAACAGCGAGGCGGACTCCGCCGGCATTTGGGTTAACTGAAACGAGGTTAGGCGCAGACGGGTTTTCGGGGTTATATTTATAGCGGCGGCGCGGCGGATTTCCACGAGTCTGAAGCACCGAGGAGCGGAATCAGCTGATCCTCCACCGCACCGTTAAGACTGAAACGTGATGACTTGACGGTGTGAAGTGATGCTGCCGGAGCGAAAACTTTTTTTTTTTTAGAGAGAACTAAACTTATTGCTGAAAGTGCAAAATCAAGTAGAATCTGTTGAATTTATTTCTCCTGCCGCAACGTTTTGAGTCAACCTGAAAGCTCCGAAGAAGGCCGATCAGTGAAAGCATCCAAGTCTAATATAAAAACCGGGAACTGAAGACGAAGAGATCGGATTCCTTTCAAATGTCCCAACTTTGACAGAAACGAGGGTTTTGTTTTATTGTTTTTTTTACAAAACCATCACTTTAATGTATCTACAAGAAAAAAAAAAAAACATTTCACATCCATGACTGTGATCTCGATTAAAAAAAAAAAAAAAAGAAGAAGTAATCTTAACGTTTATCCATTTCAGAGATTCACCTGCACACGTGTCCAGCTGTGCACCCAGTGCGCACGTGTGTGTGTGTGTGTGTGTGTGTGTGTGTGTGTGTGTGGTTATACCGTGCGACCCCCCCTCCCCCCTCCCCCCTCGCAGACACAGACCTCGGAAACAAAATGTACAAAAGCTTGTGTTTAGCATTAAACAGTGCTGAGCTTTAACATAAACAGCTAAGGCTCCTCTCTCTCTCTCTCTCTCTCTCTCTCTCTCTCCCCTTCTCTCTCTCTCCTCCTCTTCTTACATAACAGATGGCCAGAGCCCATCCCTACAAAAACGAAAGAAGAAGAAAAAAAAAAACAGAACAGGAGGAAGAAGAAAAAAGCAGACATACAGAACACGGCGGCGGCGGCCCTGCATCAGTCTGGCTCTTTTATTAAACACACTCGCACATATTAAAAAAAAAAAAAAAAAAAAAAAACAAAGAGAAAAAAAAGCCACGCGGCGAGCCGAACAGTTAAAAATCGCTTTAGAAGAGAAGAAACGTGATTGAACCCTGGACACTTGTTTTTCTTTGTTGCCGTTTGGTGACGAGGGAGAAACAAGTTTGGGAGGTAGAGGGCAGAGGTCAGGGGTCAGGGGTCAGAGGGGGGAGGAGGGGAGGGGAACGACCCAGCGGGTGTTATTTCTTGGCCTTGCCGGCCTTGGCTGAATTTCTGGGAGGGGTGACCGGCCTCCCCGATCCCATCCCCGCCCCGCCGCCGTACGGATACAATTTCTTATCTGCTGGCTTCAGAATCTGAGAGACAGAAGAGACACAGCAGAGGCTCCGGGTCAATGTCGGCTTCCACCAAGACGACGCCACAGTTCACTGCAGACACCGCTCTGCCGCGTTCACAGAATCCTGAGCCTGGATCGGAGCGGGTCAGGCTCAGAACCTTGAACCGTTAGCCAGAAGCTCGGTGTTTATCTGCAACGTCGATACTTCAAACATAACGTTTCCATCTGAGTGGTGTAATGACGGCCTCTGGACCCACGGCGGGAAAGAATTTAGCTTGCGTGTAAAAAAAATCTATATTAGCTTTAATAGATGAGCCAGGAACCGAAAAACGACAGTAAAGACGTCTTTTTTTTATCTAAATGTAAACTTAATGAAATAAAGGCTCATGTCAACTCAGATAAAAGATCATACAGCTGTAATTTCACTGTTCTGTTATTTTACTTTAAATAGCTGGACTTTGTACCTAAAATAAATAAATCAAACATGGATTTCACTGACCTGGAAGGAGCACATGAGAGTCTCGTCCACGCTCATCATGGCGCCGGCGTTGTCGAACTCGCCGCAGTAGTTGGGGGCGGAGAACAGAGTGACGAGCTGCCTTTTAGCGAAGAACTCGTAGCCGTCCTCCACCACCTGTGGACGAGAGAACGGCGAGACGGTCACCGGGAGCAGCGGCGGCACGGAGCAGAGGACTTATTTCAGCGCGGACCGAGATCTGGCGCCGTGGCGGCGGCGGCGCTTCAGGGAGGATCCACTCTGTGCTTCCAGCCGTTTCGAGGTAAAATATGTGAGAAAGTCGTTACTGCGGCTGATTTATGTGGCGCTTCTGACCCTGAACCGTGTCTGAAGGTCAAACCCTCTAAAAGTTATTTTTAGAAGCAGAAGGCAGAGCGCTGCAGCTGGATTTTACCCGACCAGCACCTTAAAGCGGCCTCACCTGGTGCGCCCTGCATATTAGGTCCATGTCGTGTTTGTGCAAAAATTTGGCCACCACGTCGGCGCCGAAGGTGAAGGAGACGCCGCGGTCGTTCTCGCCCCAGCCCAGCACGTCTTTGTCCGGGTCGGCCCACAGCAGGTCGCACAGCAGGCCCTGGTCAGGCACGTCTGTGGGCCGCATTACTCTGCGGATCTGCTCCATGGACTGCAGGTCCGGGGACAGGCCTGAGGACGGAGAGGACAAGCTCAGCGCCCGCCGCTTCCCCCAAACACCTCGCCTCCTCAGAACCACAGAAGCACCCACCTCCATGACAACAGAAGATTTTCTCGTCTACAATAGCAGCCACAGGTAAACAGTTAAAGCAGTCTGTGAAGGTCTTCCACAACTTAATGTTATACCTTCGCTTACCTAGAAGACAAGAGAGCAGAGGTCAGCACAGCATTCAGGACCGGCCGTACCTGAGGGAAGACGGCGTACTGACACTCATCATAAAAGCCGTAGATTCGATTAATAGAGGCGCATTCATGGTTGCCGCGCAGCAGGAAAAAGTTCTCGGGGTATTTGATCTTGTAGGCGAGGAGCAGGCAGATGGTCTCCAGCGACTGCTTCCCTCGGTCCACGTAGTCTCCCAGGAACAGGTAGTTGCTTTCCGGAGGGAAGCCTCCGTACTCGAAGAGCCGCAGCAGGTCGTAGTACTGGCCGTGCACATCGCCTGCAGGGGGCAGCAGAGAAGCGTCATGTGTGGGCCACGCTTTGGCGGCTCCCGCACGCTGAGGCCACGCTTCGCCGGCGTCGAGGACACGCCAGCAGGACCTCTGCACTGCAGCTGGGTTCAGTCTCACTCACCACAGATTTTGAGCGGCGCCTCCAGCTCCAGCAGGATGGGCTGGCTCAGGAAGATTTCACGGGACTTGAGGCAAAGGCCGCGGATCTCGTTCTCCGTCAGCTGGACGTTCTTCCCCGGCCGAGAGCCTTTCACTGCGGGGAAGATGGGGGGGTGGGGGGGGGGGGGGGGGGGGGGGGGGGGGGCAGACATTTTATGAGCGGTGCATCAACGCCACGGAGCCGGCTGACGCTCAGGGCTGAAATAGAGGCTGAATGGAGGCGCAGCTTTGAAACGTGATGCTGGGATCTCGAGCCAGACCGGGATGTTAACACCTCCCACTCGCCAAATGTTGACGGATTCTGTTAGCGAGCCGGTCAGGCAGACATCTCAGCAGGTAACCACATCATTTAGAGGCAACGCTTCACTCTGCACGAAGGAAATCACCAAATAATATACTTTCACTTCTCAGCAAAACAGTCAGTGCCTGCGAGTTCAGCAGAGATCTGCTCCTCCATCAGTCCGGTCGAACCTCCTCCTCTCACACATTTCCTGCAAACGACTGGGATCATAAATCTGATCAAACCTGATCAGTGAAAAAGGACAAACCTCAGAATGAGGGCTTAGGAAGCTCAAACTGAAGCGATCGGGGAAGAAAAAACAAAATGATGTGAAACCCACTTCCTGTTCTCGCAACAAAGACTGTGCAAACACATAATTCGGCCCGTCTTATTATGCGCTGTGAGGACGCAGAGTGACGAACCGTTGGCCGACGACAGCAGTGAAATGGGAAAAGACGCCACGTGTAAAATGAAGGTACTGTCAGTGAAATGTGCTGCTTTCTGCCTCGCTGGAGCTATCTGAAGAATTCAGCAGGTTTGTCAAGTGTCTCCTCGTCATGTGCTCGCTCGCACGCACGCACGCTCGCACGCACGCACGCACGCAGACAGGAAAGGTGAAGAGGAGAATCAGTGATGTGTTTAAAGGGGGAGGCGTGCAGCGCCACAGAAACCCTCACCGGGGGCACGAAGCCTTCGGTGCTCTCCGGAGCGAGCGCCGCTGCTCAAGACTGATCAAAATATTTGCCCAGTGACATGCCAACCGCAGGGCGTGGAAGTGACGCCGGGCGAGCCCATCTCGGCAGGTGCGTACGAGCGGCGCCCAAAAGCCACGCCGCTCCTCAAGGAGTTTGGAATGAGGTTTGTTTGTGTGGCTGACAGACCGAGTCCCGCCCCCGCTGCCGGCACAGAGAGCTTCCCAAACACTAACTGTACGAGGAGTCCCGTCTGCACGCGCACCAGCAGCCAACAAGTAGTAATGTATGTAGAGAGGAGGGGGAGCCGCCTGCAGCCGTGAGAGCACAGTGAGATCCAGGACACAGCTCTCGGTGGCCAACATTTAGAAAGACAATCTGACAAATCTCAGTCCAGGAGGTACATGTTTACACACAGATTATTAAAAAAACAAAGCATATTATAAACAAACTAACAAACCCAAATGAAAAGCTGCAGATTTATTTCTTATCAGACTGTTTGGTTCAAGCTGAAATCCAGGAGAAACAGAACAGCGCGCGGCTCACGTCGTAATTATGAGGCAATAACCTAAAACCCGTCTGAAACGTACGGCACGTCGCTCAGGAGAAACCAGGCTGACCGAGTGAAGTGGAGACAGAACATCCTGATGCCCCCAAACAGCAAATAAAGATAACGACCGTGTAGGGGAGCGTCGTCAAAAACAGCAAAGTCTGTCAATATTTGACTCAACAAGCAGCTGACCTGCTGCAGCAGAACAGACGCAACGACGATCATGACACAGTTACTGACATGCTGTCATCAGGAAGAAGGAAGAATAAATCAGAACAGGTTCACTGGGTCACAATCTTTGATGGGAGACGGTGTTTATGGCTCTCTCAGAGAACTGTGCCACAGATAAACGACTCCTTTATGGAGCATCTCTCAGTAAAACTAATCCAAGTATAACGGTGCTTGTAAAGCACTGGGTGAAAGAGAGAGAGCAGAAAGTCAAATGGATGGTAAATAACTGTGGCTGTCCTGAAGCAACGACTAAAAGCAGTGAAAAGTGGGTATAAATACTGCAGTACTGCTTGTCACTTTAAACCTGGATTACAGAAGGCTAAGCCCTGTCAGGGCTTACTCCAAAGTTAGCCACATAGCCGGTGGGCAACAGTGAGCTTATGGTGAGGGTGCAGACAAAAGGCTTTCCACGGCCCCGGTCAGGACCGGGGTCTGGAAACAAAGAGGCGGAACAGAAAGGCTGCCGGGGTGTCGGCGCTGCTGGAATCAACAGTTGGTTTGGTCCGAGCGGGGTGTGCTGCTCGGGCTTACGCCATGTCACGCTCTCCAGACATGCCATTAGCGACACACTCCCAGAGTTCACTGAGCGCTAGATCTACGTAAGTAATCCAATAGAAACCGCTCATTATCCAAACACATTTAATTGGTTTGGTCTCGAAACACAGTCATCAAGCTCGGGGGGTTACCTTGTTGTCCCGTACAGGACACCGAGTTGGAATAACAAACGGATCTTTGATAACAGGACACTTGAATCAGAGCACAGTCGCCAACACAAAATTAATGTTAACTAGCAGCTGGTTATTGCCAGCAATAAAAACACAAATGCCAACGACGAAAAAGGTCAAGCGAGTTATGTAAGAGGATATAAATACTGCCACTATCAGGGCTGTTTGTCTTCCCCTGTGTTTGGCAGACAACCTTATCACGGCCCAAGTACAACAATCCCTGTTGAAAACACTCCGGCAGCCAGCATGGTTCACAGTCAAAGTCAAGCTCCCAGGAGGCACGATGACTGCACAAGCATATTTGTGTATAATCCCAATCAGCTCCACGAGCTCAGCGAAGGCTGATCATGCAGGGCCTATATATAAGAAGGTAAACAAACTGAGGCTAAGGTCACATTATTAAGAAAGTTGCAGAGAATATTCTGTACACTATTTCATCTTTCATCACAAGATCTTTCGATAAAAAAAGGGGTGTGATCACAGAATGTTGGCGCAACAGAGTCTGTTTATTTTCCCTGCTGAATGAGCTTTGGTGAAGTTTTTGCGTATCTATAAGGCAACCGAGAGAAAATGTGCGATATTGGGCTGTATAGATGAAAGAATGTTCTTAAATAGCCGACAGATGCTTTGCTGCTCGTCGGAAAAACCTCGCATCAAGATGTTTATGTACCAACAAGACCACAGGTTAACCTCATGAGCACGAGCGCAACGCCGCCACGACTCCTACGTCCACCGCGCCTGCTTTGCAAAGACGACAACAGAGGTCACAACCTCATTTCATGTGCTCTTCAAATGAACTGTGCAGTTGCAGTGGAGTCTGAGGAGATTTATGCTCCTGTTTGATGTCCTCCGGGCTCCTGTTACACAATCACCACGCGGATGTGAAGATAAAACAGACCCTGTTTCCCCCTACACACCTCCGACTTCACACACACTGTATACACTTGGTTTTTTTCTGACACTTGAAACCAACCAGGAATTCTACAACCCTGCATCAAGATATGAGTTTTTTTTTTTTTTTGGCATCAGTTTCCCAGGCACAGAAACGTTAGAATTAAATAAGATAGATGAAATGATGGAGGGGTGGCCATCAGCACTTCCACACAGAATTACAGCCAACATGTGCAGATCAATGCATCTTTGTTTGCACACCTCATTAATGAGACACTCGATAGGAAGAGTGTAGCTGCAAACTGTAAACAGATCCATCATGTGAGACTGCAAAACAGCCCGGCACGGTTCAGCACACCCAAGCCAGTGAGGACTTTCAGAACCAGGGGCTGACTCATGGGGGGATTAAAAAAAATGGAAAACTGATAAAACGTTCTTGCACCTTGCAGAAGGAATTTGTAAATTAAAGTATCACTCACAGTTACTCTGCAAACCTCCAAATAACAGTGATTACTGAGAGAGAGCGTTTTTTTTTTTTTTTTTGTCTTCTCATTGAATAAAAAATTAAACCTAAACCTTTAAAAAAGTAATGCAGATGTGATTTATATAAGCCTGATCATCCACTTCACTGACACGGGTGTGCAAAGAAGGGACGAGTGAGATAAAATGTACTGATAATGAAATAGTGTGACAGTGCTGAGAGTTGATGTGGCTTCAACCTTTGATCCAAATCCAACCATCGCGTCTGACAGCATAAGTAGGCTACTACCACATACCGTGCCCGATGCTATTTCCAACACATTTCACACAGAAATATCGTCTTCCAGGACCGAAACGACCGGCTGCCGAGCAGTTTCTTCACCTCACCTTCCAACAGACGCTGAATTATAGAGTCGATGTTTAATTTGTCCGGCTCCGCCATTTTCTGTATTTTCTGACGTTCTCGGGCTGTCAAGTCCTCGCTTCTCTGGGACGCACCTTCAATTTCAAAAAGCAGAAAGAACAAATGAGGTGGTATAAAGTGTTACTCGTAAAATGAGCGGTGGTTTTAACTAGCTACTAACTAGCTAACCGAGCAGCAAGAAGGACTGAAGCAATCAATGAGCTGGTGCTAACCGAGCTAGCCGCGGCTAAGCTAACATTAGTTGGTGTTAATAAAACTCTGAAATACACAAACAGTGCGCAAACCTTCAACACCGATCCTCCCCGGGATGGAAACCGTGTGAATATTTCTCCTCTGGGTTGAATCCTGGCCCTTCTCCCGCGGTTTGACCGGGTCGCTCCACTCTTCCCCGAGGAACTTTAAAAGAGGGCCGTTTCTCCCGAAGCGGCTACGGCACCGTAGGAGGCGGGACCAACACGGGTTTCTTGAGCGCTGATTGGTCCGCTGTGGAATTTAGAACTCAAACCCACGCGTAGGATTGGGCAGACTCAGGGTCCGTCTTGAAATTTGTGTCACGCCTCCAAAGTACGTCACTCACAGCATCAATGGGGATTTAAACGAAGGCTTAAAGTGCGCCCCCGCGTGGTTATATTTGGAACTGCACGACAAAATGAAATCAACAATTGGTTTCATTTATCTGCAAAGACGCACCGAGCAACAGCTGCGCGTTGGAAAGAAATGCATCAGTCATAAACTTTATAACATCAACTGTTTGACGTGGCCTGGTGCGCCCTGACACACATTCTACATTTAAAAGGTCAATTTTTTTTGTTTTGCTTAAAATCATTAGACATTGGGTTCCACCTTTCATGTTTCTGCTTTGGTGCTTTCAACTCATTTTATGAGCTCGTGTGGTGATAATGATGCCAAATTATTGAAGCACTTTTCAATATAACTGCCAGGCGTCTCGGGAGACCGGTAAATCGAAAATGTCTTGCACATCTGGGGGGTAATGGGGATTATTTTTCAAATTAATACTAACCTCAGTATTTTCTGTGATGCTGCCACGGATAAGATTTTATTGGTAAATTACAATGTTGCCTGAAAAACAGAACATGATGTGGTGTGAGGAAATAAACAACTAAGTTAAAGTTTAAAAGTTAGTTAAAGGGAGCACAAATTAGCACATTGACAATATAATCTCAATAGTTTTACATTTTTTTATAACACTGTACAGACTTGATCTGTATAGTGTTGTAAACGTAAATGGTTGTGAATACTATGACACCAAATCAACGGACATTGACATCTGCTGCCGAGAAGAGCAAAGCATGTTCACCTCAGATGACACACACACACACACACACACACACTGTTTGTAAAGTCACTCGCAGCACTGAACTTCCTCTTCTGGTTGATCAGATATCTGAACCCACCACTCACCACAGACGGACTGCAGACACCACTCAGCATGGACTCAGCCTGAACACAGTTTATCTGCTGCAAACCTCTAAATGTTTGTTTTTAATGTTGAAGACACACTTTTCTGTTGTTTTTAACAGTATTCTTATATTTCATCTTGTACAGTGGCTGCGGGTGTCCTGAACAGCGTTAATCAATAAAATGTGTTTTTATATTGTCATCCCAAACGTGGACAGTCACCCTGTTATCACAGAGGCCTGAGCTGATCGCAGACTGATCTGCTGTAGCTACAGACACCAAACTCACCAAATGCTCCTGATTTCAGACAGCTGAATTCAGAATAGACTGTGACACACACTGAAACTGTCCACGGGCCGTCCGCCTGTAATTTCCGTCCCGCTCTAATCTCCAGGAGCTGAATTCAGCTCGGACAGCCTCAGGACGGTGACCAACTCTCCCACTGTTAGGACAGACTCTTAAATCCACCAGAGACCTCATGGGACAAGAGACATGTTCTGATATCCATTCTGGATTTTTATTCTCAGATTCTCAGACTCAGTCAGGGAAGGTTCAGGATGAGAGACTCAAACATTAGCAAAGTGTTCCCTCCACCTCCACAGGGCTGGAACCAGACCAAGGCCAGGTCTGGACCAGATCATAACCAGAACAAAACCAGGTTTGAATCCAGTCCTAAACCATGTCTGAAGCCAGACCAAAACTAGTTCTAAAATCAGATCATAACCAGTTCAAAACCAGGTCAGAAACCAGTTTAAAACCAAGTCTGATACAAGACCAAATCCAAGTCAACCCAGATCAAAGCAGGTCTGAAACCAGTCTAAAACCAGGTCTGCAACCAGTCTAAAACCAGGTCTGAAACCAGTCTAAAACCAGGTCTGCAACCAGTCTAAAACCAGGTCTGAAACCAGTCTAAAACCAGGTCTGCAACCAGTCTAAAACCAGGTCTGAAACCAGTCTAAAACCAGGTCTGCAACCAGTCTAAAACCAGGTCTGAAACCAGTCTAAAACCAGGTCTGAAACCAGTCTAAAACCAGTCTAAAACCAGGTCTGAAACCAGTCTAAAACCAGGTCTGAAACCAGTCTAAAACCAGGTCTGCAACCAGTCTAAAACCAGGTCTGAAACCAGTCTAAAACCAGTCTAAAACCAGGTCTGAAACCAGTCTAAAACCAGGTCTGAAACCAGTCTAAAACCAGTCTAAAACCAGGTCTGAAACCAGTCTAAAACCAGTCTAAAACCAGGTCTGAAATCAGACCAAAGCCAGGTGTGAAACTAGACCAATTCTTTTGTCTGCTAATGTGATTAAATTGTGATTTGATCCAAGTCATTTATTCAATATAAGTCAATAATTTTGCAGAAAGTGAAAAATGAGGTTATCCTCGATAACAGCATGTTGTTTTTTCACATCGTTTCTGGACTCGGTTCCAGGGTTCGGGTTCTGGTTTGGTTAATCATTTCAAGCGTAGCCAAAACCAAGAGCCGGAGCCACTGGGATTGTGGATTTCAGGCCTTGAGGCACATTATCAGGGAACGTTGAGCCGTGTCTCAGGCTGAGGACTCGGGAGACGGCCTGGCCTCCAGAGAACCCCCTGAATGAAGACCGAACAGCGTCTGATTCCAACCAAACGACGCCTGCATTCCTGCTTCTTTCCTCATCTCCTCTCATCGAACCACGAAACCCAGATTAGTGTTACGCAAAGGCCCTGCGCTCTTCCTCAGCGCCTGAACTCGGTCTTTCCATTCGTCACCGGAGTTTCGACAGAGGGGGTGTCTGACGAGGCGGGGGAGGGGAGGGGGGCAGACCTGGGACGTGGACTGTTGTTTGTTTGTTTGTGTGTGTGAGTCGGAACCAGAACCAGAAGCGATGAGCGCTCCAGCACCTGCAGCAGCATGGCCTCCATCCCTCAGCTGGTATCCAACACCCTGACTCTCCCCGTCCGGGACTCGTTTCGCCGCTCGGCTCCACTGCTCCCCTCGGGCGGCTGGAAAAGAGAGGGAAACGTTACATGGGGGACAAGTCCAGTCTGGTCTCCGGGTCCGTCCCTCCCGAGCCCCACCTACACCTCACATTCTTCTACAAATACCCCGTCCTGCAGCACACACTCACTCATTAGGAACACCGATCAACACCTGGAAGGGCCGGGACAAAGCAGAAGAAGAAGCTCCACAGACACCTCGCCTTGAAATTCAACTTCCACAAACAGGTAGGTAGGCAGCTTTTTTAACCTTAATGAAGCGAAACAGCCTGAAGGTCTGGAAAGAGACGCAGTTTGACAGGATGCAGGATTTGTTGAGGATTAGATGAATTCCTGTTGATTTTTTTGATGGACAACATCAGGAATGATGAAAACAGAAAACAGGCTCATTATGCACTTTTTAAATAAACATTTCCTGCTTTTCAGACTAAAGACTTCATCAATACAAACTAAAAAAATGAACTTTCAGGAATGAACACTGTCATCCTCACACTACATTAGTTTTCTGTGTTTAATCTGCTCTGAAATGATTCAGTTTGGGGCGGGTCACATATGCTTTAAATGTTTAAAATTTAAACATTTTTGTTAAAACATACCAAAGTTCCATCCCTGCCTGCTTTATTGGCTCACCTTAGTTATGATATTAAACTTATTTAAAAAAAAAAAAAAAAACGTCCTCATTCAGTTTGTTTATCAGTAATTTCGTCACAGCAACAAAATGTTATTTCTTTTCTCTGTATTTTAAGGTCATAAAAAGAAAAAAATGTTGCATCTATATGCTGATTATGTGAAGTTAGTCTTTATAAAACACATCAATCAAACAATAAAACCAGTATTTTGATGCTTTGAAACCTGTTAAAATTTTGAAAAATATTTATAAAAACAATATTTTTAAAAATATTTATGAGTTTAAGTGCAGGAGTGTTCACTGTGTCTTCAGTTTTGGGGCTTTAAATCATGGATAAAAGTGTAAAATAAAGCGGAGCGAGGAGGCACGAGGGAGCGGCCCGCCGAGTCCTGGGTGGAGAACCCGGAGGCCCGGGCCTGTCCGGGCACGAGCCGCTCCGAAAAATGTAACCCTAAGCCACATCTCCTGTGTGGAGGGAAGCGGCGTCTCAGCTCTGTGATTACAAAAAGACAAACCCCGCCGATCCCGCTTGACGCTGGAGAAAAGCACTTTAATGCCTCCTCCATCCTGGATTAGTGGAGGAGAGATCCAGCTGCTCCTCCTGGTGAAGCAACAGCAGCGGAGGCCTCAGTGTGGAAATCAGCCGCGAAACGAACAACTGGAGCAAACAGTCTCCCGCTACTGCCAGGAGAGCAGAGTAATCAGATTATTAAAGAGTTAAAGTACTGATTCCACTTCTTGCTTTCTGAAAACTGAATTTTGAACTTAAGTGGCTTTTCTCAGGTATGATGTTAACACACACACACACACACATCAGTGTTATGTTACTATATTTATCAGCAGCTTGATCATCAACAATGACCCAGATCGTGATTCAGCCTGCATCACCGGGTTGAGTCAGAACTACATTCGAAAACAAACAACACCAAGTGGGGCGATAACCTGCCCGGACTTGAGAGAAAACACCTCAGAGAAATCTTCTTCTGACGGAAACAGGAAGTCTTAATATTCAACCACTTCACTCCATCGATCCTCATCCTGTCCCTGGGAGTCAGAGAGCTGGAACAAAATGGGCCCAAAAGGGATTAGATGCTCTCATAAAGTCAAAAATAAGAATATTTTAACTTTATTCACACGATTTTGTTCGATATCCAAGAGTTATGACATATTTTAGCATTTTTCTGCTCTCCTACATTGAGCCACTAGGGGGCGACAGCCGTCTGTAGACTTTGATGAGACTGTCAAGGAGTCCATCACTGTCATAGAGCTAATGGAAGTAGAAACATAGACTTGTCATATATAGACACAAAGCTGCACTATAAAACACAGAATTAATGTAAATAGTTATACAGATACATAGAGATGTAGATATAGATATAGATATAATACAAATAGAGACATGGCGTATGGGGGTACAGAGGTATAATATATGTAAACTCTACTTATTTTAGGTATATTTACACACTTCAAAAGATCAATGTTTCTTAACTCAATAAAAAAGTGACTGAAGAACCAGAAAAGGAGATATGTCTAACCTGAGAGTGATGCGGGAAATTATATTAAGGTTTAGCTGTTTTAATATTAGTAACTTTTTAAACTCAGGCTAATTAAACACAATTAAACGCTTTAAAACATCTTAAAATCCGGGGATGCATTAAAAAAAAGTACAGACACAGAAATTACTGCAATTAAGTCGCAATAATAAGAAACTTTCAGCTGATTTTACTCATACTTAAGTACGATTTAATGATTTACTTGATGAAATCTTCTTTTTGAGTTTAAAATGACAAATAGCTTCAGTTCACACACAAAATCTGACAAGCATGAATAATAGTTGATCTGCATTTATTTTATTCATACATTTCCCAATTTAACTGGGAAATTCTCTGGTTTTATCATAGCAACACAATTTATTGTTTGTGTGGGAAATGTATATTGCTTCTGAATACACCTGGAAGTTTAATCAACAATTTAACAGTTTAACTGGGAATTTCCCTTTTTCTCTAGTTTTTTTCAGATTGGTCCGAAACAGTTTTTCTCTAATTTTCATGTTTGTGTGGTAAATACGCATTGAACGTAGATGTTTGAAACGGATGCAATACATTTTTGTCGATAAAACTATTGAATGAGGTGAGAATTATGTTTTTTAGCTAATGTTTCTTTGTGAAAATGTTAAAGTACAAGGTTTCATTGCTTTCCTCATCTGGAAACTACGAGCTGATGTTCCAAACTGAAGAGCAACAGGATGTTTAAGATGATTTTGTTTGCCCCCCTCCTAGAATGGGCTCTGCGGGGGTTCACATCGTGTGCGTGGCTCTGGGGGTCCTCGGCCTCGTCGGGGTCATCGTGTGCTGCGCCGTGCCTCGATGGAGGGTGTCGTCCTTCACCGGGTCGAACATCGTGACGGCACAGGTAACGGCAACACGACTGGAACTGACATGCTTCTGGGAAAAGGCTCCGTTCTGACCTCCGTTTAACTGACTGATGTGTGTGTGTGTGTGTGTGTGTGAGCAGAGCCGTGTGGAGGGCCTGTGGACGAACTGCGTGGTGCAGAGCACCGGCCAGCAGCAGTGTAAGAACTACGACTCGCTGCTGGTGCTGCCCTCCGACCTGCAGGCCGCCCGGGCCATGACCATCATCAGCTGCATGCTGGCCCTGCTCGGCCTCCTCATCCTCTTCTGCGGCGCCGACTTCACCACCTGCGTGCAGAACGAGGACGCCAAGCCCAAGATCAACCTGGTGGCGGGCGTGGGCATGCTTCTGGCCGGCCTGCTGGTGATCATCGCCGTCAGCTGGTCGGCGCACATCGTGGTGAGGGACTTCAGAAACCCGCTGGTGGCCCAGAAGATGGAGCTGGGCGCCTGCATCTTCGTGGGCTGGGGCGCCGGCGTGCTGCTACTGCTGGCCGGCGGCCTGCTCTGCTGCTTCAGCAGGCCCCGGTCCGGAGGCTCGGGCGGAACCGCCAAGTACTACAGCAGCAGCGCCTCCGCCCCCGCCAAGAACTACGTGTAGAGGAGGGAGGGCGGTCGACGGAGAGAGGACTGGTGTTTGACGGGGAGGAAGGGTGGGAAGGGGGCGACTTCACGTTGGGATGCAGCCGAGGCCACGGCACCAGAGGTCACGACACCAGAGGTCACGACACCAGAGGTCAAGGACAGGAAAGTGTAAATATTACGGCTGATAAGAAGTGGCTCCAGTGTTGATTCCTATATTCACAGTTAATCTCTGGGAGTTTTTTTGTTTGTTTTAGTTTAGGTGCTGGGAAACAACATAGTTAGTTTATCTGTGATATTATCATTTTTTACCACGTCTCCATTCTCAAATATTACGTGTGTTTAGATGGGCCTTTTAATTCCTCTTTAAATACAAATAAACCCTAATTCCGCTCTAAAATGACCATGTAATTGCCTGTTGAATTCGGGATTGAGTTTGGATCCAAATAGAATAGGTTTATTCTCCTTTGGAAGCGAAATTATTTAGGCGCGACTTCATTCTGGTCGTTCTGCGCATGCTCCGTCAAGATGACGCAATATTCCAAGATGGCGGCGCGCGTCCCACAGTTCGACTCGTATCGAAACGATTTTTTTTACGGCAGCTTTAGAAGAATTTGATGTAATAAAACGAGCAGATCGACGGGCGCGTAACAAGGCGGACATTTTCAAAGCGGCCGGGTCAAAGTCAGTCGATAAAGAAAGACGAGTAAAACACTGTTTACTTCCGGGAGAAGTCGGTACGTCACGGCCGCCCCGTCCAATCAGAACGCTTCGCAGACGGCGGCGTGAGAGAGGTTTAATTCTTCGTCTTTCCCATGTAAACACGACGCTCATGAATATAATTCTGAATTACTTACTTTAGAATCGACTAATTCCGAATTAAAAACACCCATGTAACCAAACTCATTGAAACCTTATTGGTTTTATGGGTGAAGAAACAAAGGTTAAAGGTCATTTTAAGTAGTAATCTCACCTGTCTCCATTTGATACATTTTTTTTCTGACTAATTATTATCAAATGCAATAATAATCTTATTTCTATCAAACTTAATCCTCTTACACTCCTCAGATTGGCTCTCAGCCACAGAAATGTTTCTCCTAAATATTTCTTGAAAAATGACAACAAGCAGAACAAAACTAAAAATAATGAATCTGATTCCCTAAAAAAAAGCGAATTCACTCATTTTAATATTACTATTTTACATCCTAAAAAGAGATTCTGCAACCACAAAGTCTATTTTGAGTCCAAAATGTAGGAAGTTTCGTTTTGCACTTCTGTTTTTGGGATTTGTTGGCTAAAGGAGGATCGCTGTAATTTAACATCATTAATGTTTTTAAACATATAATTTCAGAAATATTCTACTTTCTTCTCTGTTGCTCCTTTTTGTTTAGTTTTTCCATTTTTTGTGTGATGATGAATTGATGAATATAAGTGATTAAAATTTGGCCCATTTCAAATGTGGATTTCATGTGTTGTTTCATTTAATGGGAACAAAAAAAACAATTTAATATCATTACTCTGAAAATACAGAAGGCTTTATTTCAAATTAAAAACATATATTAAAACAGGAATTATTTTTTAAAAAAAGGACTCACTCAAACCAAATAAAGAAATCCAAGCTGTTTTAAAGCCCCTGCTGTCTGTTTCTGTCCCTTTGTCTCGCTGCTGTCTGAAGTTTGTCTCCGTCCTCCGGTTCTTTGTCTCCTCTAGTCTGGATTAATTTTTGCTCTCCAGCTCACGGACACGCTTGGTCAGCTCCTCCACGGCCGCCTTCAGGTCCTTCACCTCCTGCTTCAAGGACTGGACGTCCTGACAGACACAGACGCAGCTTTCATGAGTAATCAGATTACTTACAGGAGCACTGGGCCAGTTTTTGATCAAACTGCAAAATATAAATTAATTGTAGAAGTGTTCAAGGCAATAGGATAGAAAGTGGTAAAGGTAAGGGATGAGCCAATTAAGTTAAATAAAATTAAATTATAAGAAGATAAATAAATGAAATTAAATAATCTGAAAATAAATTGAATAATGTTAAATCAAATTTGAATTCAATTAATAAAAAAACTAAATAAATAAAAAAAAAATAAAATGGAAAATTAAGCAAAGAAAAAAATCATTACATTTGATGAATTTGAATAAATTCCAATTAAATAAAATAAATCAAAATGAAATAAAATAAACCTCTACTGGTCTGCACTAAAATAAGAAAGGAAAGGTTTTTCTAGAGAGTCTGCATGAATCATGAAGAAAACAATAACATCCTTATTATTGAGCTTTTTCTTCTATACGCAGAGTTGCAGCTTCTTTGTAGTTAATAGATCAGTTGTTCCAAACTTAAAACCTCAAATTTTGATTTCTTGTGGCTAAAAGGTCCCAGTGAAGCTGGATAAACACACTCTCCCTCACACACTTCAGCAGGAGGCCTGAAATGAGAGCATGAAGCGCTGACGGCGTGGATGAAGTGATTAAAGTGGGCGACTGACCCCGTTGCTGTCGCCGGGGCTCCCCGCGGTCGAGCCGCTGGTCTTCAGGAGACTCTTCACCACCTTGAACTCCTTGGCCTTGGTGGTCGCTACGAAGCCGTCCTTCAGGGAGATCAGGATGGGCTTCCCGTCCTTCCCTGCGAACCAGTCGTCCGCCTCCACCGAGGGCTCGGGGCCGATGGTGTCCGGGTACAGGTCCTCCTGGAAGAGATCCGACTGCCCGGCCCAAGACCAGCGGGTCAAATCTAACCGAAGCACCCCCTGATGCACAAAACGAGTCTCAGCTTTACCTTCCGAGGCACCGTCATGACGATCGGCTCACACTTCCTCTCGTGGAGTTTATAGAACCTGGAAGATTTGAAGCAGAGGACGACGATAAACTGAAAGTTCTCTTTGCCTCACGGAACATTAATCTAACTGGATCTTTCAGAGTCACCTGGCAATTTCACACTTGTTGACCTCCAGGCCCCTCTTGGGCATGTAGCCCATCCCCTTCTGGCTCTCCTTGCTGCTGTACATGGACAGGTAGTGGACGTACGGCGCCTCGTCAGTCACCTCGAAGTAACGGATGCTGCTGTCTCCCTGTGGCCACAAAGCAGGACGAGGTCGGCTTTGGCGCTAAAGTGGGCGGGGCAGAGAGAGGCAGCGGCTCCAGACCTTTCCACAGAGGTAGACGACGCCGGTGTCCGGGTCAAAGAAGGGCAGCAGGACGCCGCTGCTGGTGTCCAGCTCCTGCAGGGTCAGCGGCTCGCCGAAGCTCTTCTGTTCAACACACAGCGGGGCGGAAACAGTCAGGACTCTGTGGCGAGACGCAGCAGAGCGCCGCTAATCCCGGGACGGATTCCAGACGGCTGTGGCGAAACTGCGGCGCGTTCCACACCAGATGCTGCCTTCATGGCAAACCCAGACGCCACAGCAGAGACTCACCGGGTCCCACAGCGCCACCTGCCTCTCGCTCATGCGGCTGAAGCCGGTGCTGAGGATCTTCCCGTCGTTAACAAACACGGCCCTGACGGGCCGCGAGCCTTCGTGCGGCTTCTCTTTCTCCTGAAGGGAAACACAGAAAGCAGTGAGTCATCTGCATAAAGTGACACTCAGAGCGGTGAACACACACTCTCTCACACACACACACACACACACACACACACACACCACACACACACACACACAACAAGCTGCAGCTGCACTTCCAAAGCAATTCCTCCATGAGAAAAGGGAAGGTTGTTCTATCAAACTTCATCTTATCACAACACAAACATCACATCATATCATCCCGGAATCGTACGCAAATAGTTTGCTTTGTACCAGATCAAAACCTAACGTGCTGCATGCTCTTGTATTGTGCTGCATCCTGCATTTTTCCACTGAAATTGTGCTGCACTGTGTTGTGTTACATCAAATAGTACAACATCAGATTCTGTCTCACTCTGTCATCAAAGAACAGACGAACTCATGTTGAATTCAACCTCGTCAAGCCGTTGTATTAAATCAGCTGGTATGAAATCGGATCAGGGAACATTCCACAGCCTTGTACCGCATCTCATCGAGTCGCGTCTCGTTGATTCAAACCCGATCACGTGCTGCAGCAGCAGGAGGACCTACGAAGAGCACGGCGCCCTTGCGAGGGTCCAGCACTCGCAGGGTCTTGTCCTTGCAGGAGGTGAGGATCATGGAGCCGTCCCGGTTCCAGCAGGCGCTGTAGATGAGGTCAGTGTGAACGCTGTCGATCCGCACCGCCGCCTCGCCGCGGGCCACGTTCCACAGGATCACCACGTTGTCGCAGCCTGTGAGGGGAAACGGCCCGACACGGTGAGGCACACTCAGAGAGCTGCAGGACGGAGAAACAACGCTTTTTTTGGAAAAGTTGCATTTTCAGTGGTTATGAAGATGAGCAAAAAGCAAGAAAAAGGTGCTGATGTAAACTTCCTGGTTCAGAGAAATGATCACACTTCTATAGTGTGTAGAGGAAGTGGATGTAACAGCGTGTTCGGTGTGAAGGGAGCGGGCAGACGCCGCCACAACTTCCTCTTTAATAAAACTGTTAATGAGTGAATATAAACATGAGAACACAGAAGTCGCGTGTGTGTGTGTGTGTGTGTGTGGGGGGGGGGTCGGTACCTGCGCTCAGCAGCACGTTGTGCGCCGTGGGGTGCCAGCTCAGGATGCCGACGCGTTTGGAGTGTCCCTCCAGCTTGACGACGGGGTCTGTGAGCGAGGTGGTCAGGCCGGCGTCCGGGATCTCCCAGATCTGATCGGAACAACGAGAGATCTCAGCACGCCGTCCGGAAACATCACATTTCAGACGTTTCCGACCGACGAGGCCCAGAGCGACGGCAACGACTGAAAAACTCCAGACGGTTAAAAATACTAAAAGAAAAAAACAAACAAACTACAGTCTCATTGCATTTTTAGAATAGAACAGCTAACTCCACACAAAAATGGTCAAACTGGGGACCTAATTTCAAATTATAGAGAGATTAAAAAAACAACCTAATAATACTGACACAATTTCTGAGACATAAAAAGGATTTCTCTGTCGTCTGACAGATGATATTAGGATGAAATGTAGAAGCTGCAGCTCCATGAAGCTGACAGGAGAGGGAGACTGGAGCCCAGAGACAATCACACACATCTTCATATGGCAATAACCACAAGATACATCTTTAAAAATGACACTTTCAGAACTACTACTCCATGAATACACTTTTTAAATATGAATTTCTTTGAGTTTTGATTTGTGTTGATTTAATGTAAAAAGGCCTCCACTGCTCCCCGGACATGATGCATTTCGAGAGTTTCCTTATTGATAAAACCTAAAATAAAGATTTTTTTTTTTTTAAATGTTAAACTAATATCATGGTTGTTTTAAAATAAGAGCATAAATGAAGTTCTCATCTGGAACCTGTGTTTTAAGTTGTGTCTAAAAGACAAAGTTTCAAGTGAAAACGAATCATTTCTGTGTTTCGTTTCAGAGAAGTTTTGCTTTTACACGTCAGTGTCTTGAGAAGTGAGCGTGAGCAGCAGCAATATGACCACCGTCTGGAGACGGAGGACGACACTTCAACGAAGCTGCAAGTCACCAGAAAATGACGATCTCTGGGAAACTCTTCACCGGGTCTGGATGTTTACATGAAGAAGCAGATTAACGTCGGAGTGTGAGACAGAAGCCTCATCAGTGTTTACCGTCAGGAAAACAGACGCTGCTTGTTTTCATGTTTGTACAAAGGGTTTGGCTTGTTTGCATGTAGAACCAGAGATGATCTATCAGGTGGAGGAGCTCCACTTCTCCATCCGCCCAAACACACCTCTCTGGAGCCATTAACTGAAGAACAGGAAGTCATTTGTTGGTGCTGGTTTTTTTTTTTTTTTTTCCCCCAAGATTCTGATTGGCTAGCATGGCTTCATGTTTCTCATTACATTGCCCCCTACAGGTTTAGAATGCTCATTGCAGTTCTTTAATGCAGTTTTATGTTAAAAAAAAAAAAAGTTTTCAGTTGCATGTAGTGGAGAAAAATATCTGTTTTTTTTGTTCATACAGGTCTCAAACTGGTGATCCTCAAAATGTGAGGTGAGAGTTCGAGCCACTACACGGCTTCACGGGGTCAGACCCCCCGCCTTGGGGACCCCCCCCTCACCATGACGCTGCAGTCCTCGGAGCCGCTGGCGATGATGTTGTCGTTGTGCGGGCAGAACTCGATGTCCAGAACCGGGCCGGTGTGGCCGCAGACGGTGGGGTAGGACATGTCGATGCGGCCCGTCTGAAGACACAGAGAGGAGGAGAGGTGAGATCAGCTGACTGTCGGGTCCATTTGCCCCGCCCGGTCCCGTCCTGTCCCGTCCCGTCCCGTCCCGTCCCGTCCCGTCCCGTCCCGTCCCGTCCCGTCCCGTCCTGTCCTAACCCCCTCCCCCCGCCAGCTGCTCACGTTACAGAAGTCACATCTGGCTCCAGAGACGCTGCTGAGGAACACATCAAACACACGAGGCTGATTTGTTTTCCGCCCACTGGTCCTTCACTCATTCCGGTCCCCTGAGAGCCGCTTCCCGCACCAGAGACCGTGAATAATCCCACTTCTGCAGGCTTCACCGACTCACAGCCCTGACATGTTTACACAGATCTGACACACATCAGGAAGCAGGACGCAGCGTCGTGACAACAGATATGATCAGAACACTACATCCTGCTATGTGGATGTTAGAGGAGGAAGATGCTCTATAATCTGGATGGTAGAAGGAGGAAGATGTGCTATAATCTGATGTTAGTGGAAGAAGATGCTCTGTAATCTGGATGCTATCCCTTCTTGAAAGATTCAAGATTCAACAATAAGAAGAAACTGTAAACAAACCGAAATAAAATCTTGAGAATAAACATTTTTGACAGTTATAATAAGAAGAATTCATTCTTAGAAAGTCTTTTTGCTGCTCAAATGTTTCAGAAATCCTTTCGGGATGAGATTAAAGCTGCAGGTCGGAGGGAACACAGAAAACCCAGAGGTTTTATTCAGTTCAACTCTTCAGTATGAACGGCTAACGGCTGCTGTGCTGCAGAAAAGGTGAACGTTAAGGAGCTGCAGGGGAGAACGCAGCGCAGCAGGGTTGAAGCCACATCCTGTCCTCCGGCGCTGAACCGTCAACCAACTCCTAATATGGTGAAAACTTCTGAGCGGCAGAACAAGTGACGTGGAGAGACACTGAAAGACGGCGTCAAACTTCCTTATTCAGCCGCCTGTGTGATGCTGACTGGCATCCTCCGAGCCCGGCGCCAACCGAAACCTGCAGGTGAGGCGGCGTGCGACTCCGCCTCCCGCCACCCACCTTGCTCAGGGGCAGCACCATGAAGGCCCCCCCGCCGCTGGCGTCCACGATCATGGCCACGAACTTGGGGTTGACGGAGCAGAAGGTGCTGTCCCAGGTCATCTGGGAGATGCGGATGTCGTCGTAGCATTGGTCGGCCTTCAGCGCCTGGCCGAAGACGTGGCGGAACTTACTGGTCCTCACAACCCTCCTGGACATGGTGAACTGGGGGGGGGGGGACAAAGAGAAGAAGAAGCATGCTTGGTATTGAGGCTTGAACGTTCATGCATTGAATTCATGTGGAAATAAAACTCAGACGGCTGAAAGACGGCAGAGAAAGGCTGGAAGGAAAAAGAGGAAGCAGCTGAAGCTTTCACAACTGCTTCCTCTGCAGCGTCTGCTGCGTCCCCCCCCCCCCCCCCCTCCCCCCCCCTCCCCCCCCCCCCCCCCCTCCCCCCCCTCCCCCCCCCCTCCCCCCCCCCCCTCTCTCTCTCTCAGCCCACAAGCTGCAGGAAAAGCTCCCACAATCAAAAGCTCTCGGACCAAAAGAAGCCATCTTTTACCGTCTGCCTCAGCTGCACGGGCCGTTGCCTAAAAAGGTAGAAAGGTTGCAGAAACAGGAGGTTTCTCCACTTCCTGCAGCGCCAGTAACCAAACCACGAGCCCTCCTGTCCTGCTCTAATGCAGAGGGTCGCATTCCCGCCGGAGCAGCGCCGGAGGCAGTAGCCTGAAACACCTTCATCCCAAACAGCACAAATCAAACGTGAATCTAGAAGCGAGTGCATGCAGCTTTACCTCCATCTGCAGATCGGACTTCCTGAAATGTGCAGCCGCGCCTCGGCTCAGACTCGCCTCTGCTGCCCGGGCATCACAAGACCCTCCGAGCCTAATTCAATCGCCTCTTTACAGACTCGGCCCTAATTTCATCAGGCCGCTAAATGCATGTCAATAATCTGTCGGCGGCCCTGCGGATGGAAAACACGGAGCAGGAAGCAGCAGAGAGCAGCAGAGATGCTGGACGCCAGCCCTCCATTTGGAGGTTCTGTTGGTTTGATTCTTCTGCTTTCAGAGAGGAAGCGTTGAAGGGTGAGCGGCATGGCGGCCGGACGCCGCTGCAGGCCTTACCTGGGAGTCTGACGGGCTGGATTCAGATCGGGGCGCCAAGCAGCCGGCGGAGTGAGGCGCTGAGGGCAGACGCTAGGTTCAAGTACATCACACAGCGGCGTGGAGGAAGTGAGACTTTCAAAGGTGGAAGTGGGCGGCGTCGCCGTCTTTGACGCTCTGTGAGTGAGGGCACCGCCACGGGAGGTCATAGCACAGAGAACGCCGCCGTTTCACACAAGAACCCAGACGGAGGGAAATGTTCAATCCAGTTATCATTAAAATTTACACTTTTTAATGATTTATTTTACAGGATTTGCACTGTTTCCACACATAACCGAGCATGTTCACCTGAATCTAGAAGCTGTGGAGATAGAGGAGGAATAAAGGTTTTGCTTCGGTCTTTCCACTGATGGAGTTCTTACCTCCCGGTGAAGGTCGGCCTGCGTCCTCTAAAACTGTCGGCTCAGCAGCTTCAGCAGCAGAGAAGGTGAGGCAGAGCAGTCCGCTGCAGAGCGGCTCCTGAAGGTCGCCGGCCGCTGGACCGGATCCCGGCGGACAGGAAGCCAAGGCCGGTTCCAGCCGGACAGACCGCCGCTCCGTCTCACAGTTCTGGAACTGCGGGGCGGAGCAAAATCCACGTGCACAGAGAGAGAGAACATGCAAACCCAACCTGGACTCAAGCCAGGGATAACTCACTGTGGGGGCAGAGCTTACCACTGCACCTCCATGTCAACCCACATGGCTTTCTATTTTTTTTTTTTTCCATTTCACATTGGCAAATCTAATCTAATGGGATATCACTCTTTTTTCTTATGATAATAAAGTACTCGGATTTTGCAAAGTAAGTAAATCAGAAATTATTAAAACTTGATGGAAAACTTTAACATCAGTACATTCAGGTTGAGATTAACGGGTCATAATTTTAACTTTGAAATCAACTTTCAACCTTCGATTTCAAAACGATTTGGCCTCATTTTCTACTCACCCTCATGCTGAGCAACACTCTGGAGCACTTTTTTGAAGTCTCAAATGCAGCCGGAGGTCCGGGGGGATTTTCGTTGTCAACAAACTTCCATATAACAGGGACCGATAGAGCCCGAAAGAGAAAGGTCCATAAAGTCCACAAAACGTGCCTGTTTTCCTTCATGCTGCTCGTCTGCTGTAATCCAAGAGTCCTGAGCGGTAACGTCCATAATTAATTCTTAACGAGGTCCTTCAGTACATTTTTAGAGCCTAAACAGTGCTCTCTCTCGTACTTCCCCAGTGCACGTCATCGTGCGCTCCCTGCACTATGGAAGCCGCGGCAGACCAAGCCAGACGCTTGGCGCTTTCAGGGACTACTCTGATAAATTGCAAGCGTAGAAGAAGAAGTTCCGCTGTTTATATTCTGCTGAGTGACCGAGCTGTGGACAATCACAAAAGTGATAGGCTGCTGTTTTAAAGCTTTGACTTCGGTGTCCTGCTGAAAGCGTCTGGCTTGGTCTGCCGTGGCTTCCGTAGTTCAGGGAGCGCGCAGACGTGCACTGGAGCAGTACAAGAGAGCACTGTTTAGGCTCTAAAAATGTACTGAAGGACCTCGTTAAGAATTAATTATGGACGTTACCGCTCAGGACTCTTGGATTACAGCAGACGAGCAGCATGAAGGAAAATAGGCACGTTTTGTGGACTTTATGGACCTCTCTCTTTCGGGCTCTATCGGTCCCTGTTATATGGAAGTTTGTTGACAACGAAAATCCCCCCGGACCTCCGGCTGCATTTGAGACATCAAAAAAGTGCTCCAGAGTGTTGCTCAGCATGAGGGTGAGTAGAAAATGAGGCCAAATCGTTTTTTGGGTGGAGTATTCCTTTAAAATTTCACTAAGTTTAGACTGGACTATCTGAGAGTCCGGTTTCGACCCACGGACCTTATGCTTGACAACCCTTTGGTGAGTTATTGCTTGTCCCAAATGAAAATCGGTTAAAAAAAACCAAAAAACCCAGTACATCCAAATAAATTCAGGCCAGTGACGGTAAAGCAGAGCCCCAGAGGCAGAGGTTGCAGGTTCCATTCCCATAGTGGACAGGTCTCCACTGAGGCTCCCTGAGCACGACCTCTGACCCTTCCAAAAAACAAAAAAGGAATTTCCCCATGGAAGTTAAGAAAATACAATTCATTTAAAGGTGCATTAAGGAGTTTGCACGTTTTATGCGAAACAGCGCCCTTGCAGGCCTTGGGCGTAATGCAGCTTAGTGAAAAACTTGTGCCTGTGGCTCACGTGCACGGAAGAGAGGAATTCCTTCCTCGCTCTTTTAGTAGCGCTCCAGGAAAATGTACGTTTCTTCTACCTGGTGGAGTCTGTGTGGAGCTGTGGCAGTGCTAGAAGCCAGTCTGTTCTGACTTTCTGGAAGATCCTGCTCAGCTGTTGCTCACTAAGCATCTGGCGGAGTAATGGCGGACAAAACGAAACCTAATCAGCCGGAGCACACATTACGTCATTACTCTCAAATTCTCCCCAAAAAAATTCTGGTGCCAGTGTAGGTACCAGATGTGTCCGGGCTGCCAAATCTGTCCGGGGGCCCGGCCATGCCGATGACGTGTCACATTCTGATTGGGCCAAATGCGTATCCGATGACGTGGCATATTCTGATTGGGTTTAATGACGTATCACATTATGATTGACAGTATGATTGGTTGTAAAAATACAGCGTTTGTTTTGATACCGGTGAAGAGCGAGACGGTAGCGAACGACATGGAGAACAAGAAGGAGAACGTGCAGAAGAACGAGAAAGCGTTTTATAGGAGATTTGGGAGGAAAATGTGAAAGTCACCACTTGTCACCACCGTCATTACCGTACTGTGGGAAAAAAACGTTATGTTTTTGTTTTGTTTTGTTTTTCCTGTGTGGAGCACAAATGTTTTGTGTATGAAATGTGCAATATAATTGTGAGGTTTGCAGCTCTTTTTGGTTTCATGTCTATGTTGACTTAAAATTATTTTTTGCCTTTGTCGATGTGAAATTGTGCTGGGAAAAATAGATTAACAGAAAAATATGTTGCTGCAGCCCACAAGCATGCCAAATAAGTGCTATAGTTATTCTACACTTCAGTCAATATCTGTTTTTTTAGATAGCTGGGAAAAATGAAAACTCAGCTGTCAAAGCACAGCCACTGCCCACTATGGTGAGCGTCAGGCTGTACTTAAGGTAAGATTTATACTTTATTGTGCTGGTGTAGTGTATACAACAGTAATATTTAGGTCTCAGTAGCCTTAAAATTCAGTACAGTAATATTTAGGTCTCAGTAGCCTTAAAATTCAGTACAAGATAGATCCAGCAACTAATATATAAATGAAAACTTGTGAGAAATCCATAGCATTTTGTAAAGAGGATTGGAAATGATGTGACCCTTAACGCCTGTGACAAAGCAGGGTCACTTTGTTGCAGTATTGCTGTCTTCAACATAAATTTACAGTGGAGCAAAAGTATGGAAATGACTGTGTTGTTAAACAGCTTGTGCAGGGAGGTGCTGGTGCTGTCTTGAGTCCAGGTGAACATGCAGAGGCTTCCATGGTGTAATCTAAGGTGCCTTACTTAAAGATGCACTTTAACTTGCATTATTTTCGGTTTAACACAGGTAATAGTCTGCTCCAGAACGGACTGAAAACAGAAGCTAACTCCCACTGTCTGCCTGACTACTTCCAATTACATCGAGGGGTTCACTTTTGAACAATACTGTTATTTCTTAATATCCAAAATTGCGTTGATATTTTTCACCAATCCAGGTTTGATGTGGTTGGACTGAAATGTTATCAGTCATTAAATTATGAAACTTACTGACCTATAGGCCTGTGACCGCGGCCCCAGAAACATGAGATACCCCTCCCGGAGGTAGAACCAAACACAACATAGTTTTTCCTCATCTCTAAGGCCCCACACACATGAAATGGATTCTTGTATAAAAATATTTTAATGCAAAAGTGGTAAAATTGATCTATATTGTTATACACCCACAGACAAAAAATGAAGTCTGTTTGTCTGGAGATTGAAGCATATAAACCCATGTAGATTCACTATGGAAGCACCAGAAGGTCTATAACTTGGCACAGTGAAAGCCAGGATATCCCTACACATTCCAGAAAAAACAAAATGTAAATATCTGAATTCAAATAGGAGAAATAGTCATTTTAACACATGCCTACAATAGGCGAGAATGGAAATCTACGTAGAATATTCTCTTTACTTTTTAGTGGCTTTCTAATGGAAAGTCATAACAACACATATGAGGGCTTGTTTGAAAGCTGTCATTCTACTGAATCCAGCAATACGAATTGTGTACTGGTAGCTTGTATACTCATCGAGTTATCTCGCAAAAGGTGTGAGGTGTCCCAAAAGAATAAAATGCCAGACAGACGCAGAGACAAGGAAATGTCTTTTTAATTGAACTGTTTTATTCAAAATAAATGCTCCTATATCTAAACATAGCTAAAGCCAATATGTGTGTGTGTGTGTGTGTGTGTGTGTGTGTGTGTGTGTGTGTGTGTGTGTGTGTGTGTGTGTGTTCTCGTATTTCTATCCTTGTCGGGGCCAAATGTCCC